>NC_080179.1:23828805-23927500 GCF_950295315.1 Erinaceus europaeus | reverse complement strand
AAATAATCACTTTAGAATTTGATGTATGTCTGTATAATGAAACGTAATGTCAAGGGTTATTGTGAGAATTCAAATAAGTCATTTTAAAGAGGGAGAGTAATGTTATTACTACTTCCTAATTCTCTATCTTTTCTTAGATGAGATTTTCTGCAAAAGGTCTATTATAGCTCACAGTTCCAATTATAAGTTAATTCTCACATCTGAGAAAGCCTTGATTCTGTTTTTAATCTCTATTTTAGAGATAAGGAATGCTGGAAAAGTTTAAGTGACTGGCCTATGATTACTCATCAAGTCATAACCAGAACTGAAACCAGACTAATTTCTTTCCTTTATATTTAGTTTTTGTCTGCAAGTGGTAACTTTAAGCAGAAATAGGCTCTAGTTTATGTTATTCCTTTTTCTTTCTTTCATTGGTAATGGGTAATAGTATAAGTTTGCTTTGTTCATACAAAGCAAACATAATATAATGTTTATGTTTTTTTATAATAACACCAGTGAAAAAGTACTGTTACATCTGTATGCATGCTGCTGATTTCTTTAACTCTTTTTGCTTCTGTAATGTAGTTACTTGATTTTCTTAATCACCAAGGAATATAGTCCTTTGGACCCATATATTTACAAAATTAAATATTGTAAAATGCTAGATAAGGAAAAAAGACAATGTGAAAAAAATTCAAGATACTGGATAACAATAAGTTTAATATGTGTGGGTGCTTAGAAAAATTATATCAACATATCCCTGAATGTTTCTAGACAGTTTACAAAAATCCTAAGGTTTGGTAATATTTTCTTATTTTATGTACTGCCTCTAGTCAAGGCACCCATTTTCTATAGTACTAAAAGATGACCAAACAAAAATATATTCCACATTCATGTTTTCCTTTGAGTTTATAAAATTGGGTAGAGATTTTTAAATCAGGATACATGGTATTTTAAAAGAAAGGTGAAAAGGATATACGTGGTCACTGTAATAGAAAAGCATCAAACTATAATCAGAAATAGCAGCATCAGATAACTAGCACATAACTTAATTTCAACCATGTGTCAGACTGCTATGTAGTTAATACATACATTTGAATGTTCACCCTTACAACAACTTTGTAAGAAAAGTCTAACTATACCCAGAAAGAAGCTCCCTTGGGGAAAGACATCACTTTTTCCCCCTGCCCCAGTGACTTGTTAGAACTCTGTGCCAGTTCAGACGCCTATAAAACAGGGGCTTAAATTGCCTTACAAGAAAAGATCATTACAGGAAGATAATTTGCCATTTTTCTTGTTTCTCAGTAAGTTCCTTCTCTGGGGTTCAGGGCGCATGCATATTTCAGAAACACTTATTATATCATTCAAGAGAGATTCTTTAAAGGAAACAAACTATGTAACATCCATAAACTGCTTTTCTTCTTTAGGTGGTGGTCATGTGGTGTGTGTGTGTGTGTGTGTGTGTGTGTGTGTCTGTAAAACTGGGGCGCATATTTGGAGGGAAGGTAAGGAAGGTTCAAGTTATGGTCAACTTTGGGAACATTCTGCTTGTGCTTCTTTTGTAATTCGGACACATTTCTGGGCTGATTACTGTGACTAACAGTGGCTCTGGGGACTCAGAAGTACCACTCGGTTCAGCTGCCAAACGAAGGACGGGGGACGGGGGGGGGGGGGGGGGGCGCTGTCTGGTGACTGCTCGCGCAATTCCTTCTACACAGAGACTGTCTCCAGGGACTCGCTCTCCAGCAAAGCCCTTCTTACTCGGGTCCCACCATCCCTACACTGGGATGACAAGCAGCTCAATCTGCTGGTCGAGCCTCGAGGGCAAAACCACCCCAGGGCGCTCTTTTTGCCCCGCCTTGCGTTCCAGCCATTATGAAAACGTAAATGGCCCATCTTGGCGGGCCGAGCCGCCTCGTGGCACCTAGGTTCCTGTGCCCAAAGTCCCCACACGACGCGCTCCTGCTCCTCACACGCCTCCCCCAACCCAGACCCGAGCAGCACCAGCACCTCTCCCGGAAACAAGCCTGCTGTGCAAAGGCGGAGAAAAACC
Source organism: Erinaceus europaeus (assembly GCF_950295315.1). NCBI lineage: Eukaryota > Metazoa > Chordata > Mammalia > Eulipotyphla > Erinaceidae > Erinaceus > Erinaceus europaeus. The sequence goes on along the minus strand of NC_080179.1, from coordinate 23,925,468 downwards.
TTGGGCCTTCCGCTCTGATTGGTCTCCCCCCCACTGCACGGGGCGAGGCAGCGATTGGCTGCCGGGCGTTGTCAGTCGCCGAGGCCAGAGCCGTGGCCGGGTGAGCGCAGCGGGGCTCCGAGGCTCTGGCTGCAGCCGCGGCTGCCGGAGCCGGTGCGGTCGGGCAAGCTCGCCGCCTCCGCTGCTGCCCACCCCGCCGCGCTGCGCCGTGCCGCCGGCGCTCCGGGTCCTGCAGGCGGCCGCCGGGGAGGGGCGGTCTCGAGAGCCCGGCACGAGGAGGCGGAGGCGGCGAAGTGATGCTGGCGCCCGGGATCCGGGCAGCGGCAGCAGAGCAGCGGCATCTCCGGGACCCCGGCTGCAGTGTCCGTGGCCCTCGGGCCAGCCGAGCGGTGGGAGACTAGGCGCCCCCCGGGTAAGGTCCCGCCCGCCAGCGCCCGCGCCGTGTGCTCTTTGGAGGTTGCGAGGTTCTTTGTGCCCGGGGCATCCTGACAAGGGTGTTTGGGACCGGGCAGTGAGTCCAGATGCACGGCTGGGCTGGTGCCTGAGCCCGTGCCTCTCCAGCTTGTGTGTTCTTCCCCCTCTGTGCAGACAGACTTCGACAAGGCGGGTGTGTGTGAGTGTGTGCGCGCGTGGGGGGGGGGGCGCCGGTTGAGGCACTTTGCGAGGAGCATGGTGGGTCGCTTGTCGCGTGAACCCACGTCCTTCAGGAACCCGTGCTGGGATGGAGCGAAAGGATGCTCTTAGCTGGAAGAGACAGAGAGAGGGCTCGCAGAAAGCACGCGGAATCCCCCATGACATCTAAAGGAACCAACAAATTGAACTTTATTGCCGTGATGGGAAGAGGGAGCTGTGATCCAGCGCTCCAGGGGACGGGCGCCTTCAAACCAGGGCTCCTCAAAGTCCCACTTTGAGCCAGGGGACTTGGAGCGGAATGGGAAGGAGGCGGGGAAAGTAAAAGCTCGCCTGATAAAATAAGAGAGAAGGGGGAGTGGAGCTAGGCGTGACGAGTGGCGACTTTTGTGTGTGACTGTGTTTGATGTCCCTTTTCGGAGGAGGTTTAACTACACTTTTCGGGAGCTCTGACTTAGGGACTTAGTCTGGCATTGGGGGACTAGTAGGGACAGCTGCTGGCTGGCCCCAGCGTGGGACACGAGTGTCCGTGAGCTACAGCTCAGGAAAGGCGGGGCCGGGCTCCCGGGCAAGTCCAGGTGGAGCCACTGCCTCCTGGGGTGGGACCTGGACAGATGTGCAGTGCAGTTGTGGGTGCCCACTGCTGCGCCCACGATAAAGTACCAGCTCGCTGGGGTTTGTCTAGGCGGCCGAACCGAGAGCACATGGTTATCTAGCATGGTTAGGCTTGCATACTCAACGTCCTACTCTGCCAACACTTACATCTTTTTAATGTTAAATTATTTTATTTTGCAAAGCCATTGAGAGTTCCACCTGCGCTGCAAACCTTCCCGCAGAAAGCGGATTTTAAGTGTAGCTGCGCAGGGATGGTGTTGCTGGCTAAACCCCAATCTCGGTAGTTCTTTGCAGTGGTTTCTCTATCCCAGGTCAGAACTCAGAAACTTAAACTCTCAGTGAATGTTTCATGAGCGGTCCGTTGTCTTTGTAGGCGTTTCTACTTGGGAAAAGTTCTTGAAATAACTAGACACTGAGGAATTAGTCTCCACTCTGACGCAGTTGGACAAGAGGCTCTGGTTCTTTCGAAAGGCCATGGGGTTGCAGTGGAGAATGGAAGTGGAGAGGGCAGTTCTTTGCTTGCCAATTAGAATCTTTGGTAAAATAAAAATTGGCTCTATTCATAGACCTGGATTTTGAATTAAGCCTAGCACTTTCCCTGTTATATAGCTTTTATTCTCTTTTACTTGGGGGAATCCTTGGCCCCCAAATACAACACAGGCGCCACCACAAAGCCTAAATCCAAACTGCAGAAACCACAGGATTGATTTCTGATTTAGTAAAGCAGAGAAAGTGAAAGTAGCACACCTGAAAGAATTATTGTAAAAAAAAAGGGAGCTGTCCAAAATGTCAACCTTTTCATATATATTTACGTGATAAAGATCACATCATTCACCACCCTCCCAATCCCATGTATGTATTCTGAAGCAGATGAACAGTTTAGTGGTATATTAGCAGAGATGTTAGTTTTCTATAGGACGATGGCTGTATATTTTCTCTCATTAATTCATGACTTGCAAGTGGAATTTTAAATACTGTTTCAGTTGAGCGTTTTATATCTTGGCTTTGGTATGGTAGAGAATGAGTTGAATTTTTCTCTTTATTAGTCATTACATATAGTTTCAATGTCTAGTTTTCTGACACAGTTCAAGTATTGTATTTTGTGGTCATTACATTTTCACAGAAAGTTTAAAATTCCATACAGGGTTTACATGCTGCCAGGTGATTATTTTAATGTTGCAATGATTAGTTGTGCTTTCAGACTTTGTTAGGATCATGACTCGCTTTAAACAGTTGATTTTGGTTTTGTGTCTTATTTATGCTCTGCTTTGAAGTGGTAAACTTTTTCCTGTGGGTAAAATAGAGTTAAATATGCATACTTAATTAGCTATTAATTTAAATTAAGCTTGAGTTAAAGCTATGTAACCAATAAAAGCCAATAGAAAAAGTAAAACATTTAAAAGAAACTTTTTTAATGTTAACTTTTTTCAGAAAATGATTTATTTACATTTCAAGTTCCCTAGCTTATAAATCTGCTGCATTTTGTATTGGGTAAGCTACATAGCAATTTTAGTTTTTCTTCTCCTCCTTTCCCTCCATCTCCTCCTCCTTCTTTTTTGGTTGTGGTGGTGGGGTGGGTGGGCTTTGATTTTTTGGGGAAAATTATTTAATTAAATATAATTTCAAAACCAAATGTAATCAAGTTTCAGCAATGCATCAATGAGTATTAGTATTAGGATACAGCAATAGTGTGTAAAGTTGACAGGATGCAGAAATTAGGCCTTTAGTATTGGGGATAGGGTAGAAGGTAGGCATTAACTGAAGGAAGGTAATGGATAGTGCCACAGAGTTCATACAAGCAATTCAGTTCTGCCAATTCCTCAAATTCACTTCAGATTTGACTTGTTTTGCTGCAGGGCAGCACAGGAACTCAGACTGCCATATTTTCTCCATGGATTTTAGGAACTCAAATAAATGTCAGCTTGTCAAGACTCTAGGCGACTACATTCACTTTTTCACCTATAGCAGGTTTAAATTTCAATATTGCATAACTTAGAAATATTGCCTTTTCTCTATCAATGCAAAAAATTCCATGATGTCATGAAATAATATATTCCTCAAGTATTGAAGACTAGCTTTTTCTATATTCTTAGTTAAGATAGTGTGAGGCTTATTTATTAAGTTTTTTTTATAATTTTTATTTATAAAAAGGAAACACTGACAAAAAATAAGATAAAAGGGATGCAACTCCACACAATTCCCACCAGCAGAACTCCATATCCATCCTATCTTCCTCAGGTGGAAGATAGAGTATGTTGTCCAGCCTCCCTTCAGAGGATGGAATATTCTCTACCTTGGTTGATCCATGTTGAGGGTAAGGTCCTGTGGGGGCCCACAGAGGGGTCTATTGTGTTGTTCCTGATAGAGATGACCAGTAACAATGGAGAAAGTGATTTATTTGAGGCCAATCTTGTCTATTTGGGAATCTCAGGACTTCCATATTAGGGCCCCAGCTGATGGGGTGGCCTGATAGTGACTAAAGAGTCATCATTAAAGTAGGCCAGTCTCTTGCCCTTACTTAGCTTTTGTGGTCCTTACTTTGATAACGTTAGCTTTGGTGTGACTGAGGGAAGTATAATAGGAGGCAGGTGAGGAAATTATCTACTTCTAAGTAGACATTATTTCATTTTCTACTTGCTTGCTGCATATAGTGACTCATTGCAGACTATTGTGTATTTTTACTTCCAGGTATATATTTTGTCTTAAATTATATTTATTAAGAAATTTTATTAAATTGTTGCTGAAATCATTTGTTCAGAAACTAACTGTTTAGGGAAATTAAAAAAAAACAACTCAGTTGGGTTGGTGAAATAGCTTTCTTAGGCAGTGTACTACATTGCCCTGTGCACAACTCTGGGTTGAGCCCAATCCCCCCTGCACTGAAGGAAACTTAATGCTGTGATCTTCACTTTCTCAGCCTCTCTGTCTCTATTAGAAACAAAACAAAGAGGGTGGGGTAGTAGCACCACAGGCTAAATGCACATAGCACAAAGCACAAGGATCTTGGTTCCAGTCAAGGGCTCCCCATCTGCAAGGGAGTCGCTTCACAGGCAGTGAAGCAGGTCTGCAGGTGTCTGTCTTTCTCTACCCCTCTGTCTTCCCTTCCTCTCTCCATTTCTCTCTGTTCTACCCAACAACAAGGACATCAATAACAATAACAATAATAATAACCACAACGATAAAACAACAAGAACAACAAAAGAGAAAAAAGATGAAAAACAAAACAAAGACCTCAATCAATTCAGTAAATCAGAAATTTATTCTTTCTCTCCACCCACACTGTGTCTTTCTTGTTGTCAGCATATGTCCCCCACCATCTTTCTCTCTCTCTCTGCCTCCCTATTATATCTTATACTCTCACTCTCTCTTTCTACAGGAGAGACACTCAGGAGGTCTGTCACCCTGACATTTGAAACAAATTCATCAATTTATTCTGAATGATAATGTATTTCATTAAACTTGATTCTCATACTTTCTAACAGCTTATTACTAATTATGAAATTGGTTTATTCAAGTAGATTTTGACAAGATATACTGTGCATCTTTTATGCCACAAACACTGGTATACTTGCTTTAACTGGATCACAGAGTAAATCAAAGGCCCTTATCCTCACAAATCTTATATTTTGTTTAGGTAAAATAGACCATGGGAAAGTAAGTACTTTTATTATTATTATTATGCTCCAGCATTATTGCTGGGGCTCGGTGCCTGCACTCTGAATCCTAAGGCCATTTTGTTGCCCTTTTTGTTGGCCTTGTTGTTGCCATTATTGTTATTGTTGACATTGATATTGTTCTTGTTGGACAGGACAGAGAACAGTCAATAAAGGGGGGAAGACAGAGAGGGGAAGAGAAAGACACCTGCAGACCTGCTTCACCGCCTGTGAAGTGAACCCCTGCAGGTGGGAAGCCAGGGGCTTGAACTGGGATCCTTAGACCAGTCCTTGCACTTCGAGCCATGTGGCTTAATCTGCTGCACTACCGACCCCCCCCCTTTTATTATTTTTAATATTAATTTTATTTTTTAATTTTTGCTACTAGGGTTTTATCTCTGGGGCTCTTGGATTTCTTAGAAAAATTATTTTTTAATTTATTTAATGATGGAGAGAGAAAGAGGTAGGGGGAGGAATGGAAAAGAGAGGGAGAGAAAAGGAGAGACACTTGCAGCACTGCTCCACTGCTCCTGAAGTTGCCCAGGCCCCAGTATGATAATATGTTTCTACTGGGTCCACCATTGCCTAGCCCCTCTGCTAATAATATAATATTTATCCCGTCAGTCTATTTTTCTGATCTCCCCCTCAATAGTCACTTTCTAATTGATTTTCTGTCCAATTAATATCCACTGAAATACACACCCACACAAATATACTCCGTCTGAGGACTGGAAAGTAATCATGCTGACAGTCTAATACATGTTAATTTTAAAAGCTATGCATGTGAGCGCCAGCATCATATAAGATGAGGGCTGTAGGAGAGGAAGATCAGTAAACAATGAAATAACAGGATATGTCCCCACTTAAAAAGTCTCAGAAATCAAATCATAATATTTTTTTTTCAGAGGAACTAAATTGGGAGACATTTATTATGTCGTTAGCTTATTTGCTTCAAAATAAAAAAAAAGTTTGAAAGGAATTTTCTGACTATTTCAAGGTCAAATCTACCTAATATCATTTAAAAGGGAATACTGTGTTGCTAATATTTGGAAGGGACCCATAAAAGGCATCCTTCCAGTGAGAAATTTACTACTTCTCTCAGGTTGAGAATGAAAAACTCAAAAAAGTCTTAGGACTTAGACTTAGTTTCCCTGGAGTACTTATGCACCAGCAAAATACTTAGGATTTGATCTTCTAATTAAAAGTGCCAAACACGTCAAATGTTTAAAAACTTTGCCTTTCATTTAAAATTGATTTGGTTATCCAATTATAAATGGAACTTCATGAAAAATTTCCTGTTCTATTCTGTTATACACGAAGCATTGAAGTTTATATACCAGATTCACTTTCTCTGCTTTCCATGTCTTTATTCATGTTAAGGTCTTTACATCTAAAAAAATACTATTTTTTCTTTTTCAGCATTATGTTCCAAATGAAACCTAGCTTGAGTTAAAAACTGATGTAACTTAACTTAGAAAAATTGGTTTGCAGGGGCCAGGAGGTGACATACCTGGTTAAGTGCTCACATTACCCAAGTTCAAGCCCCTGGTCCCCACCTATGGGGGAAAGCTGCACAAGTGGTGAAGCTGGTCTGCAGGTGTCTCTCTCTCTCTTTCCCTATCTTCTCTTCCACTCTCAATTTCTTTCTGTCTCTATCATATATATTTAAAAAAAGAAAAAAAAGTGAAAAGTTAGCTTTCTAATAAATTTTTCTTAATAGAAGTTTGAGTGTGTGCCTTGCCATGTGAGAGACCCAACTAAATGTTTGGGGTTATTTTATCTCCTGGTTTATAACAACAGTCAGACATTTTAACTTCCAAGAACACACAGACATAGATATAGGAATGACATGAATTTCCCTAAAAGTGTAACTGTATTTTTATTATAATATATTTTCTGAGTAGTACTTTAGTCGGGTATATTGTCTATTTTGTCTACAGGATGATTTTGATGATCTTGTGAATTATACTTGACAAATAATGAATTTATTGGAACAGAATAGCAGAGCAAAAAGAAACAGTTTGCCTCTAATAGTCCTTGTATTCTTATATAACTCAAGGGGATATTCAGTCTCACAGCTCATTCCAGAGTTTCTGATAAGACCATTTTGTTATTGTTTTCTTTTAATAAATTAATATTTTGGATGGTTAATGTATATAGTCTTTAAAAATACAAAGTAAAAACTACTCCTCTCATAGCCCTCTCCAACACACTTTGTACTTATGACCCTACCATGACTCCTAACATATAAGTGCTGGTTTTGTACTAGTTTCTTGGTATCTTTTCAGAGGTTGCCTAGCACCTCTAGACATTAACCTTTTAACCCCCTCAATTTGTATACAAATAGCAACACTATGTATAGATGTTTTGTCTACTGCCTTTTAAATTAAATTTTGGTGGTGGTTATTGTGTGGAGCTATAGTCTGCAAACTTCTGATGTTATAAGCCACTATTAAATTACTATAATTTTTTTAAATGCAACTTTTCTGGAGAACTGTCAAAGTTGAGTTATAAAAAGATCTCCAATCTCATTTTCCAGCTCTTCACAGTTATTCAAAAACATCATCTTTTACTTTTAGCCAGTAACTTCTTGATGAACTGTTATATAGACTTTCAAATTTTCAGGTTAAGACAACCTGTGTTGTTTGCTATGTTGAAGAAACTTGTATATATTGTTTCATTTGTGCAGTTATTTGTCAGACCTAGAAATAGAATTGATCTATTGGAATGAAGGTGTGTTTGTTAACTTTGAAAAATGCTTGTGTATTTGTTGTTGTCACATTGGGCTATCTTGCTTCCCTTGTCTTCACTTGAATAATGAATTGTGCTGACTAGCCCTGGACTAAACGCTTGGATTCAGAATATACCTCTAGAGGCCCCTGCCCAGATTTGCATTTATCTATCAGCTTGCTTCCTACCTATACAACTTAATGAGAACTAATCTTGTTTGTTGACCTTCCAGCATGTACATAACCATATTGGCCACAAAGTTAACTCCTGTAATAGTCCACTAGGGAACTTTTGTCTAATTGTTTCTTTATTTCTGATCTTCTTTTCTATCTTTTTATATACTAAATACATAATAGGATTGTAATGTGAGGGCTGATTATTCATCTACTAAACGACAATATTAAAAATAATCATGCATCATGTTGGCAAGGATGCAGTGATTCTGGTGCTTTCAGAAAGTGTTCATTGCAATTAAAATTGGTGCAGCTCTTCTGAAAAGCAATTTGGCAGTATACAGGGAAGAAGAAAACTATAAAAATTTTCATACTGTCTGATCCATTAATATTCCTTCTGGGAATCTATCCTAAGGAAATATGGAAAGGTCATATTTTAGAAGATGTTGATGGATGTGTTGTATATAATTAAAAAAATCAGAAACAACTCAAATGGCTAATAATACATTTAGGCAAGAACATTTGAAGATGATATACAGCCATTTAAAATAAAAATGAGGATTATAATAAAACAAATACATATGCTACACTATTTCCTGGGGAGAAATGTGGTACATTAGCACAATAAAAATTGAATGTATGAACAATGAAAATTCAAGTATGGGGGCAAGTGGTGGCACACCTGGTTGAACATACACATCACTGTGTGCAAGGACCCAGGTTCAAGCCTTTGGCCAGTCCCCTCTGGCTGGGGGGAGGTTTCTCAACCTCACTGGTTTCTCAACCAGTGAAGCAGGGATTCAGCTGTCTTTCTCTTTCCCTTTCTACCTTCTATTTCCCTCTCAATTTCTCTCTGTCTCTATCCAAAATAAATAAATAGGATATTTTTAAAAATTCAAGTAAGTCACAACATGAAGGAAAAACAGGTGATTGTTTCATGTCTATTTCTCTGTTTTCTAGAATATTTTATGATACCTTACATTTGAAACACAGCTAGTTTTCCCTTTGGTATTTAATATTTTGCATTGATTATAAGTAATAGGTTTTAGTATATCTACCTTTTTTGCTACGATTAAGTGATCATATATTTAAGATATTTAAATAGGGGAGCTGGGTGGTAGTGCAGTGGGATAAGTGCACATGGTGCGAAGTGCAAGGACATGCGTAAGAATCCTGGTTCGAGCCTCCGTCTCTGCACCAAGAAGAGTCGGGCTCGAACCCGGCGGGTCCTTGCACTTCGCGCCACGTGCGCTTAACCCACTGTCCCTACCAACTCCCTGAACATGATGTCTTATCTGCTTCTCATCTTATCTGCATCTCATCTTATCTGCATCTCCTCTCTGCACACTAACCTCTTATGCCGATTTTTAATTTTGCTATAGATTCTAAAATCAAATCACACTGTTTCCCAATTCTTTGTTAAACTCTATGCATTTCAGTAAAATATGCCTAGGGAAACTTGGAAACATGGTAAATGTATCATGCATGTGAATAAACCTAACTCATGGAATAGATGGAAATGTGGTGAGCGGTCCCATGATTTTTGCATAGCTTCTCGAAAGAGCAAATATTGAGCTGGATAGTTGCTCCCCTAGTAGGGCATTCATATTATCCTTTACAAGAACCTGAGTGTGAGTCAATGGTCATCAGGTGGGAGTGCTCATGGGGGGAAGCTTTATGAGTGGTGGTGCAGTGCTGTAGTGTCTCTCCTGTTCGCTCTGCCTCCCACCCTCTATCAGAAAGAAAAAAGTATGACCTATGGGAGCACTGACGTCTAGTGGTAGCCCTGGTGGCAGGTAGAGAGAGAGAGAGAGAGAGAGAGAATAAGGGAGAGATGGAAGAAAGGAAGGAAGGAAGGAAGGAAAGAAGGAAGGAAGAGGGAGGTAGGGAGGGAGGGAAAGGAGATAATAGCTGAAATATGAAAAAACTACAACTTTTCAAATAATGAGTTGATTTACTAAGTGAATTAGGAAAGAACAATGTGAAATGTTTCCTCCTACTAATTCTTTGGAAAATGAATGCAATGGCATTGTCTCTCTTTATTGAGGTGGTTTTTATATTGTAGACTAACTTGTTATCATTGCTAGTTGATTATCACATTATCTTCAAAGTATTAGGGCTACATTTAATTTTAAGGAGACTGCAGTGAGAAGAGTATCATCTCATGTTTGAAGTGCTATATTATACTATTATCTACTTATCCTTCCTGTCAAATGCTTACATTTGAATTTCTCCATAAAAAAGATCCTATTTTCTGAGGTGGTGTAACAATCAATAGATAGGCTTGGTTTTATGGTGGGAAGCAGTGGGAAGCATACAACTTTTGAAAGTACTTGGTTTGAATTAAAAATATAAAATAAAACAAAGGCCTTTGTTGGACATTTTACTCTACCCATGATCTACCTGGCCTGTCACTTGAAACTAGGTCAAATTTTAAAGATTACATCTGCTTTGTATATGTTGTGCTGACATTATCTTTTCTCCTTCTACTAAACAAGACCATCATTCCTTCTCTCTCTCTCTCTCTCTCTCTCTCTCTCTCTATATATATATATATATATATATATATATATATATATATATATATGTGTGTGTGTGTGTGTGTGTGTGTGTATTTTTTTTCCAGCAAGAATCAGAGATTTTATTCTTAGCTATCCTTAAGGCTCCTGCTACTATCAGTTAATAATTTAAAAAGTTGTGCATGCTTTCACTAAAATGGCCTACAGCAGTTTATCTAGCTTTAAAAACATGTTCACTTCAAATTGCACTTTATGTTCAGTTCAAGATTAAGAATAGTGATAGCATAATAAAATTTGAAAATAAAGTTAAAATATCATTTTAGTAAATAGAACGGTGAATTGACTGTATCTTATTAGACTTTTTGATTATAATTAATAATGACAATGGCAGAGAGTGATTTTTGATGTTAATGTGTTATTAGCTTGCTAATAATTTCATAAAACATGTTATGAGATATATAGTAGAATCTTAGTATCTCCATTTTATAAGGGATGAAACTGAGAGAAGTTATATCAAGTAACATTTCTAAGACTCAAAAATAAGTTCACCCCCCCAATCCCTACCTACAGGGGGCACTTCACCAGCAGTGGAGCAGTGCTGCAGGTGTCTCTGTTTTTCTCTCTCTCACACTCCATATTTATAGGAAAAAAATATATAAAGAAAAAAAAAACCCTTCTATTTGGAACAATGGCTTTGTCATGCACCAAGCCTTGGAGATAACCCTGACTGGAAAAAAAATTTTTGATAGACATAATAATGAAAACATTAGAGGCTCAAATAAAAAGTACTATTTTTGAGAACAGGTTTTCGGTGTTCAATGAATTTTCAGTTTTTCCTTTATTTAACTGCTGCAGTTAAATAAAGTAGAAATTTAAATATATGTTTGTATTCCTATTCTTATATGTCTAAATGTCTATGTGTTTATATCTTTTGCTATTACTAGAAAGGTTTCTGTAGAGCCAACATTGTCTAATAACTGAAATAACAGTCCCAACTTTCTCAGAAACTGCCTGTAATTTCTGATTCTATTATTCTTCCATTGTGTAGTTTAAATCCTCCTATAAAATATCTTCCATGTAGTAATTTAAAAAACTTGGTATAGGGATTTAGAGGCTGGGCAGAAAAACAGCTTACTTCAGTTGTGTGCTGCCAGGTTCCAGGCTAGCTCCCACTCACCTATGGAAGCTTCAGTGGTATGGTTTCTTTCTGCCTGAAGGAGAGAGAGAGAGAAAGAGAGAGAGAGAGAGAGAGAGAGAGAGAGAGAGAGAGAGAAGTTGTAGGCTAACCAAAGTTATTGAATTAGAATATGGGGATGACACTGAGTAGTGGAGTACATTTTTACTGAGATTATTTTTATTGAACTTTTTAAGTTGATAGCTTATTTTCTTTTTTAAGTTGATAACTGCAAATGACATAACATAATTTGTTTTCACCCATAACTGATAAGCTGTAGAAGCTAAGTCATCAATGGCATGATGTTAATGATGGAGTGAAAAACAACTCAGAATGCATTACTACAAAGCAGTAATTTCAGATTTAGAAAACCCATAATAAACTCGTGCATGACAAAGGACTTTAACCAGAAGTCTTGTTTAACTTAGCTAATACCTACTATCTACATTCTATTGTGTCTGCTAAATTATATGATTACAAGAATACATTTCATTAATAGTGAAGGGTGAAATGGTCAAAATATTTAAGTAATTTTGAACAGTTAAATTAGCAAAAACAGAGTTAATAATATGAATTTTTCCCTTAAATTTCAGATAGATATTCTACAGCTAGAAACTTGTAGTTAGATATCAATTTTATTGATTTAATAATTATTGACAAGATTGTAGGATAAGAGGGGTAACATTCCACACAATTCCCACCACTGCATCCCATCCCCATCCATCTGGAAGCCTTTTTATTCTTTATCTCTCTGGGAGCATGGACACAGGGTCATTATGGGGTGCAGAAGGTGGAAGGTCTGACTTCTGTAATTGCTTCTCCACTGGACATGGGTGTTGGCAGGTTGATCCATATTCTCAACCTGTTTCTAGTATTTAGGTATCATATATACATATATATATATATATATATATATATATATATATTACATACAGACTTTGTTTTTCAGGGAGCAATGCTTACCCTAAAAATGCAAAAATAATTTTTGTCTAAATTAGCTTTTAGCAGTGTATAGTACTGCTTATGATTTAACTGTTCAAATTGGATATGCTTTTACTAACTAATCTGTATTTGCTTTCCTGAGCCAGCATTTTCCCTGTAAAGTGCTTATTTATCCTTTTTGATAAATAATTTACCTTTAAAATGATTTAAAAAATATCTAGCCTCAATTATACTTATGTGTGTGATTTGGTTAGTACCTATTACATGCCCAGTACTGTCCCTAGGGAGTATGAATGCAATGTGGAAAAAATGTGGCCATTCTTTTCATGGTACTTACCTTTAGTAGGTAGGAAAGAATGAGAAAGAGAATGAGAAATGGGGGAAAGTATACAATGAAAAGGAAGGGGAAGAAGCGGCAAACAGATGAAAAAATACAATAGGAAAAAAGTGGATGTTCAAACCAAAAACAAGTTCAAGGGCATGAAAACTGATAGAAGAGTGAAAAATTTGTGTTAGGTAAGATGGTTAAGAAAAGCTCAGTCACTGATTATCAGAGAAATGCAAATAAAGACAACAGTAAAATACCACTGCACCCCTGTGAGATTGTCATACATCAGAAAGGTCAGTAAAGGGACCCTTTAACACTGATAGTGGAAATGTAAATTGGTTCAACCCCTGTGCAGAGCAGTCAGGAGAACTCTCAGAAGGCTAGGAATGGACTTACTTTAAAACCCAGAAATTCTTTTCCTGGGACTGTACTGTAAGGAAACCAGCCAAAGAGATCTGCCTATACTTATCTTCACAGCAGCACAATTTACAATAGCTCAAACTTGGAAGCAACCCAGGTATGGATAAAACAGATGAATGCCTAAGAAAGTTGTGAGATACATACATATACATATGCACATGCACATGCACATGCACATACACATACATATACCAGCAATTAAAAATGATGAAGTTGGGGAAGGTTCATGAGCGGTGGAACAGTGCTGCAGGTGTTTCTTTTTCTCCCCCTCACCCTGTTTCTTTCTATCTCTACCATAAAAAAAGAATGATGAAGTCACCTTCTTCTACCTCATCTTGGATGGAGCATGAAGGGATCATGTTAAGTGAGGTAAATCAGAAATAGGAGGATGAATAGGGGATGATTGGATGATCTCACTAATGGGCATAACTTAGGATACAGGATCAGAAAGGGTAAATAAAGTCAAACTTACACTGGTTTGGTGTGTTTCACCAAGGAAAAGACTCTGGGGAAGGAGAATAGGGAGAGAGGTGAGGGTGGGAGGGTCTTTCAGGTTGTGGTGTATGATGATAGATCTAATTTGATAGTGAGAATGTTTTGTACATACCTGTACTGTGCTGTAAGCCATCACCTCCCAATAAAAACATGAAAGAAAAAAGTGGGGGGAGAGCATGAAAGGTTTACTGAAGATGTAATATTTGAACAGAGATCTGAATTAAAGAACTACACTGTGTGTTATGAAGGGAATGACCATCTGTGTTAATGATAGCTCAAATAACCCTGTGCTACTGGAAGACAGGAGAAAGGAACAATAGTACATGAAGCCAGAGAGGTAGCCAGGAACCGTGAGAAAGTTCTTTGTAGGTTGTAGAAAGAATTACACAGTTTGGCTAAGGTCTAAGTACTTTGATTAGGAAGATGGATGATTTGTTTTCTGGCTGCCCGGCATAGATCTGGGAAAGAAAGAAAGAAAGAAAGAAAGAAAGAAAGAAAGAAAGAAAGAAAGAAAGAAAGAAAGGGGAAAAACTTGATAGTAATAGAGGTACAGACTATTTCAGGAATTTGAGTGAATAGAAACTTTCTCAGCTGTGTTCAAATACTTGTGAAAAATGGTTTATCTTGGTTTACTTTGGACCCTACACATTAATATACAGATAAAGGTACAAGAGAAGGTGTTGGGAACTCTTTGAGAGTGTTGTGCCTTTATCATGCTATGCACTTTTTATTTTGCTAAGGCAAGCTTTCAAAAATATAAATCGTTAAAGATTTGATGATGTGAAATTAAATGTGCTAATTATCATGTCTATCTCTTTCCTGTTTAGAGTTGATTTTAATGCACTGTCACCTTTATGTCTTTTCATTTCATTATTTCTCACTGGCCTGAAATAATTGAAAGGTGAAGTTACACAGCTTTTTGTCATGCACAAAATTTTATTTGTTTGTTTTCTTATTTTTACCAGAGAATTGCTCAGCTGTTGCTGAAGGTGGTACAGGAGATTCAGGGACTTTATATCCTCAGACATGAAAGTCTTTTTGCATAGCCATTGTGCTTTCTCCCCAGCCCTTGCATATAATTTTTAAAACTAATTACTCCAGATTTAGAATTGCAAACATCAGAAATGCAGCTTAGAGTGGTTTAGCATAGTTTATTGTCTCTTGGGGTAGAGCAACCCAACTGATAAACTCAGGTATGTTAGGGCCCAATAATTTGAATCAGTGACACAGATATATTCTTTTTGAAAATTTTTTATTTATAAAAAGGAAACATTGACAAAACCATAGGATAAGAGGGGTACAACTTTGCACAATTCCCACCACCAGACCTCCGTATACCATCACCTCCCCTGATAGCTTTCCTATTCTTTAACCCTCTGAACTATGGACCTAAGATCATTGAGGGTTGAAGGTCTGGCTTCTGTAATTGCTTCCCCGCTGAATATCTGAACATGGGTGTTGACAGGTTGATCCATACTCCCTGCCTGCTTCTCTCTTTCCCTAATGGGGAAGAACTCTGGGGAAGCGGAGCTCCAAGACACATTGGTGGTGTTGTCTGTCCAGGGAAGTCAGGTCGAATCCTTAATCTTGGATCTTTATCTTAATGATCCTTTCTGGATGACTTCAATCTAGGCAGTTCCTTTTTTTCTTTCCCCCACATTGCCTCCCCTGCTTCCAATCTTCTCCTCAAGCTAGCTAATTTTTAAATAGAAGAGATCAAAGAAGGACTGAGGGACTTTTTAGCTAAGTCTGTGGAAAACCAAAACTAAACAAACCCTAATTTGGATCATTGACATCATCAGTGGAACCAGAGAAGAATGTGACACTTATGTCCACATTTCTATTCAGGAGCTATGTGTAAGACCTGATCATGACCCAAATGAAAATTGACAGAGAGACAATAAGAAATTATGTCTAGTTCAATTGGTTTGTTTCAATAAATTTGAGGATTTCTAGAATTTTGGGGAGCTTCCATTTTGAGTTTTGTGGTTGGTTTGCATGAGAATCAGATTTTTGTTTTTTGTTTTAGAATCAGAATCAATAGACCAAACTTATTGTCATATGGGCAAATGAGAAGTTATGTAACTATATGAAAAAACCAAGTACTAAAAATCCCTGCAGGGTAGATTTTACCACCTTCCATCTGGAACTGGCTCTCTTAAGAGTTGTACTATTGAAATAAGTTTATTAGAAGCCTCATGTTCAGTTCATGTTACTACATATGACTGAACAGTGTCCTCTTCTTGTTATTTCTCTGTCTAAATAAATAAATAAATAAATAACTCTATTTCTAAAAAGAAAATAAAATGAAATTGTGAAGTAAAAACACAATCATTAAAATCAAGAATCTGCAAAGAAGCGTAATAGTAACTTGCACACTAAGGAAGTATTACTTAGAAAGCTGACAGGTGAAACAAAATGAACAATAAAGACTGTATGGCAAATATATAAAAGGAGGGTCAAACAAGAAACCTGACTGGAAGACCTTTGGTGAGTTTGAGTTCCAGATATAAGAAAGGAGGCAGAAGCAATGCTTGGGGAGAGAATGCATGTAAACTATCTATAACTTACCAAAAGTTTTAAACTGAAAGTTTAAGTCATGCCATGTTAAGTTAAAAACAAGAAAAAAAAAAAGGGCGAGGCAGTGGTGCACCTGTCTGAATATAGAGGTTATGCACAAGAACCAGGGTTCAAGCCCCCAGTCTCCACCTACAGGGAGAGGCTTCACAAATGGTGATGCAGTGGTGCTGTAGGTCTCTCTCTCTCTCTCTGTCTCTGTCTCTCTCTGTCTCTTCCTTCCCTCTTGATTCCTTTCAGTTTCTATCCAATTAATAAATATATGAAATATAAAAAAACAAGAAAAGAAACTTAACTAAGACACATCACAATGAAACTGCAAAATCATAAATATAAAAGGAAAAAGATTCTTTCCAATAGCTTAAGGTATCATCCAGAACAAAAAAAAAAAAAGCAGGAGAGAGCAAAATGGTATACAATGCATTGAATGAAAATAACTATGAATATATGAATTTATACACAAATAGAAGTAATACTAAAACAAAAATATGGAATGAACTAGTTTTCAGACCAAAAAAAAAAGAAAAAAAGAAAAAGAAAGAAAAACTGGAATTTACCAGAAAGCATATATTTAAAGAGCTACTTATCACCCACTCTATACACATTTAATCATGTGTGAGGATCAGGGGTCCAGCCCCTGGCTACCACATGGGAGCTTCAGTCATAGGGGAATGCTCTAGAACAGTACATCAGTGTCCTGGTGTCTGTCTTTATCTCTGTCTCTCATCCACTGTCTAGAAAACAGAAAAAGGAGTGCCCCCTGGAGGTGGCAGAAACATGTAGGGATGAGACTCAAGTGAAGCCCTGGTGACAGGTACATAAAAGTGTTAGTTGGTTTGTAGTATGTGAAGAAAATAATCCCATAGATGCAGGAAAAAAATAAAAATAAAGAGAATGATAAATTTAGGTACATCTAAATGAAATTAACATTATAAAATGATAGTGAAGTTGAATACATTGAATTGAGAAAATTAAAATGCATAACAAAAACTCATAAGAGCCAAGGGGAATTATATGTAGTTAAATTGGCTCTTTTGTTCTTGAATTGTCAGAAGAGAAATAGAAGACTTTGACAAGTTAGAGTGTGTGCTTTAATTTCTAGAGTAATTCTGGAAGAATGGAAATATATAATAATAAGTGGAAAAATGAAATACCAATTAAAAGGAATACTTTGTCTAAAACTCACATTATGAGAAACTGTAATAGCATAGAGTGACATATACATGAACTTACAATCAAGTTTTTTAACATCAAGTATAAACTGTGTAATCTTACTTAAAAAAAAAAACATTGTTGAGCTCTATTTAAAATATTGGCTGTAGGCCATTTTCAAAGTAGTACCTAACATACTTGGATGTGAAAAGCCAAAAAAAAAAAGATAGAAGGAGAAGGAGGAGGAGAAGGAGGAGGAGGAGGAGGAGGAGGAGGAGGAGGAGGAGAAAGGAGGAGGAGGAGGAGGAGGAGGAGGAGGAGGAGGAGGAGGAGGAGAAGAAGAAGAAGAAGAAGAAGAAAGAAGAAGAAAGGGAATTGGAAGAAGAAGGTAAAGCGCATTATTTTTGTGTGATTATAACTCATGTTTTTTTTTTCTTCCAGCTTGTACAACTTAGGTATGGATAATTGTAAAGCATATGCATTTATCAGCCTGAGAAATATTTATCGTCAGTATTAGTTTTTGAAAGTTATTAGTGGGAGTCGGGCTGTAGCGCAGCGGGTTAAGCGCAGGTGGCGCAAAGCACAAGGACCGGCATAAGGATCCTGGTTCGAACCCCGGCTCCCCACCTGCAGGGGAGTCGCTTCACAGGAGGTGAAGCAGGTCTGCAGGTGTCTATCTTTCTCTCCTCCTCTCTGTCTTCCCCTCCCTCTCTCCATTTCTTTCTGTCCTATCCAACAACGACAACAACAATAATAACTACAACAATGAAACAACAAGGGCAACAAAAGGGAATAAATAAAATAAATTTAAAAAAAAATTAAAAAAAAAGAAAGTTATTAGTAATGTAATTTTCAGGCAACTGAAAATAAAAATATTTCTGCACACCTAACAGTCATAGTCAGCATGACTGTTAGCCAAAAGGCAGGGTATTAGAAATACTGGTGAAGATGTGGAGAAAAGAGAACCTCTATAACTGATAGTCACTATAGGAAGCAGTACGAAGTTTCCTCAAAATATTAGAAATAGAACTACTGTATGCTACAGCAATCCTTCTTCTGAGTATATATCTATTGAAATTGACCACAGAATATCAAAGAGTTATTTGCATTTCCTATCTTCATTACCACATTATTCTCAGTAAAAAAATATGGAAACAATCTGTGTTCTTTGATGGATGAGTAAAAAGAATAATGTGTACTTACACATGCACATGTACAATGTTTTTTTTTTTTTTTAGCTATAAAAGAGAGTCAAGGCCTTCCACATATAGTCCATCTAATAAATTGTCTTATCATGCATGAGATAATGAGGTTTGAATCCTGACACTATCTGGGAGCATCATAATAACAGGCGACACTCCACAAGCGGTGGAGCTGTGCTATGATACCTTTCCCTTTCTGTCTGCCTCTCCTTCTCTCTATGAAATAATTAATAATGATGATGATGATGATAGAATGGAAAAGTTGACCAGGAATTGGTGAAATAATACATGCAGGAGCCAAGGCACCACAACGTTTTTTTAAAGGAATTAATTTGTTTGATTTGTGAGAATGCAAGTAGCTCTCAAATATGGGAAAAGTGTATAAATATTGTTAACTGTAAACCCCATCGGTCTTAACTGGGACCCATATTCAGCACAGGAGCCTATACAACCTCTGAGTCCCTGTAGGTCAGAGCCTGCATTCTGTGGGAAATTCTAGGTTTCACTCATTTCAGGGCCCATCTTCCTTGAATGGCAAAGTCTGTTGACTCAGCTTCCCTTTGGAGAGTCGGGCAGTCCCTACCATCCTTGTTCCACATTGAGGGCAAGGTCCCGGAAAGGCCCACAGGTGGCTCCATGATGCTGTTTCTGATGGAGATAACCAGCGATGGTGGAGAGAGGGATCTGTTGAGGTCTAGGCCCATCATAATCTGTGTGGGAATCCCAGGGTTCCCTGACTAGGGCACTAGAGGGTGGGGTGGCCTGGTAGTAACCAGGAAGGTTGTCATTAAAGTATGGTGCTCTCTTGCCCTTATTCAGCTTTTGTAGTCCTTACTTTATCTAACAAAGTTAGCCTTACAGTGACTGAGGGAAGTGAAATAGGAAGTGGGTGAGAAGGTTATCTAGATCTAAGTAGAAACTATTTGATTAAGTACTTTATAGTCTTTTTTTCTTTTTGCCTCTAGGGTTATTGCTGGGGCTTGGTGCCTGCACTACAAATCCAGTGATCCTGAATCCCCCCCCCCTTTGTTACCCTTGTTGTTTATCATTGTTGTTGTTATTATTATTGTTATTGCTGTTGTTGTTGGATAGGATAGAGAGAAATGGAGAGAGGAGGGGAAGACAGAGAGGGGGAGAGAAAGATAGATACCTGAAGACCTCTTCACCACTTGTGAAGCAACTCCCCCCCCCCCCACCCCCACAGCTAGGAAACTGAAGCCTTGAACCAGATCCTTGCTCAGGTCCTTGGCATTTGGAGCCTTGTGTGCTTAACCTGCTGCGCTACTGCCCAGCCTCCTATAGTATCTTCTTTAGGTCTATACCTTTAATTGAGAAAAACAAGCTTAGGTTTTGTTGTGTTGTTTATTTGTTTGTTTTTGGTTGTCATTGGTGTCACTCACTTCTCTGGACCACCTTTTTCAGAAAGAGAAACAGGGATAGAGGGGAACATACCACAACACTGAAGGCTTCCTCCTGTGCAGTGTAGGCCAGGCAGGAAGCTGGGTTTCAACATAAAAAAGTAGACACCCTCCCAGGTGAGTTATCTTGAAGGCACAGAGGTCATTTCATTCATTCATTCATTCATTCATTCATTCATTCATTCATTCATTCACCTTAGAAATAGGCATTGAAAGGGGAAGGGAGGTAATGGATTACAGTGCAGTTTTTGATTTAGGGGTAAAATTTCTTATCTCATGATATGTGCCATCAAAGTACTCTTATCCCCAATTTAAATCCTTAAGTACTGTAGTAGGGGAAGAGTACTTATTTTGCTGTGCACACTAAAGTATTACAGCTTTATCACTAGGTTTAAATCCTCAGTAAAATCATATCCTAGCATGAGCATCACCAACCATAAGAATAGAGGGTCTTCTCGAATAAATCCCTCTCCCTAATATTACCAGTCATCTCTATCAGGAACAACAGAATAGACTCCTTTGTGGACCAACAGAGAACCTTGCCCTCAACTTGGATCAACAGCGGTAGAGAATGTTCCATCCTCTGAAGGGAGGATGGACAACATACTCTATGCTACACCCGAAGAAGATGGTCCTGAGATTAGGGCAGCTTGGAACATTCCTGCTGATGACCACAGAATGTGAGCTCAGATCTACAGGGATGCAGAGGTCACATAGGCTCCTAAGATGAATATAGCCCCCAGATTATATCAAATCGATGGGGTTTACAGTCAACAATATTTATACACCTTTCCCATATTTTGGAGCTACTCTCTTCCCTGATCCAGCTTTCTGGTCCTTTTCCCAGCCATGACACCATCTCCCCAGACAATAACTTGGATCTACCTGCATATCAAATTTCAGGCTCAGGAAAAAAATAAAAAGACTACTATAGTCACAGCCCCTTTGAAATAAGCCTACTTGCTATCTGCAAAACAGAGAACCTCCCAACTCTTCATCTGTAGTATTCCAACCTTTATGTTCATGATTAGTCAACAATTTGTTTGGCTTTATATGTTAAGTCTCTTTTCAGCCACTAGGTTCCAGATGCAGCTATGATGCCAACCAGACTTCCCTGGACAGACAACCCCACCAATGTGTCCTGGAGCCCTGCTTCCCCAGAGCCCCGCCCCACTAGGGAAAGAGAGAGACAGGCTGGGAGTATGGATCAACCTGTCAATGCCCTCAGCGGGGAAGCAATTACAGAAGCCAGACTTTCCACTTTCCACCTTCTGCACCCCATAATGACCCTAGGTCCATACTCCCAGAGGGACAAAGAATAGGAAAGCTATCAGGGGAGGGGATGAGAAGCAGAGTTATGATGGTGGGAATTGTGTGGAGTTGTACCCTTGTTATCCTATGATTTTGTCAATTTTTCCTTTTTTTATTAAAAAAAAAAGGATTAGGGTCTTAATCCTTTACAAGAAGAAACTGTTAGCCTCATTATAAACCTGGTCCTACTCACATATGAATAAGTACTGGTTGGCATTGACTTCGGGTTTTAAAATGTGAAAGAATAATGTTTTTAAAAAGAAGTTTTGGGAAAATTGGCCCAGATGCTGAGTAATCTAAGAGCTCCTTAGGAGGGGAGGGTAAATTGCTCCAAAGATAACTTGCCCCTTCTGGTAGAAAGCTCTACACTGTGGCTTTCTATCAGAACCAGTTTCAGTCTGTCACTATGACTAACTTATACAATTTTTCTTTCCCTTGTATTAACATTATAAGTTAATTGGTATGTAGCAGTGTGCTCTTTAAAACACGTTCCATTGTGTTTACCAGATCCTTTGATAAAGACAGTATTCATGCCAGGAGTTGTGTCATTCATGATTTTACCAAATTATTTGTGTGAACTCAAACTATGGAGTATTGCAGTTATTTTTAAATGTCCAAGTATTCAAAACTGTGAATAGTTAACAGTCATTTTATATTGTCATTCTTTTTAAATTGAGGAGCTTAATGCTTTGCAGTGCAGCCATTGACATATGAGTACAATTTCATTATGTCATAGTTTTTATCAGGAATTTATATTTTGTCTTGGCTTTTACACAAACAGGACACATTTTTGTATGGAAACTTCTTTTTTTCTGAGTATATATGCAGTTCATTTGAGTTGCTGAAATGCTTAAGTACATTTATATTGACTGAAGTGTGTTTCTATTTTGCATTTTAAAGCCCTTTAAGAATTAGACCCACCCATTTCTCACAAAGGTAATAAGAGGTACTTTGCATAAATTATATGGCTATGTAAGCTCATATCCTATTAAAACTCTCAAATTTACATAAGTAGATTGTTACATATTGACTGTCCATTTCTAATTAAGGAGTTGTTTCCGGAATCAGTTCACTGTGCCCACTGGATTGCAAAATATCTTTAGGCTGGAAACAACTAATAATTTGTATCTCAATATATTGAAATAAATCGTGGTATAGTGGTGATAGAATATGCATTCATTGATTCTTGAAACTTAATATTGGCTAAATCTTTTAAAAATGAAGAGCTTTTTCTGCATAATAAAACATAAGCCAGAGAAGTATAAGTCATACTTTTTTTGTTGCAAGTCAACCTATATTTAAACTCCCTATTCATTATCATATTGAGTAGGCATATAAATCTATTTACTGTGCAGTTACTACTAGAATAATTGTTCATCTAGATACACAGTAAAAAGTATTGTAATGGACTGTTATGTTGGTCAGTAGAAAATACTGAACTTTTGGGATTCTTTCAGAGTTCATCAACCAGTGCATATGGCGTCATGTGTGGATAAAAACAAGATATTTTGATTTTATTTTTTTGCTTTAATTTTTTTCTATTATATTTATTTACGTATTGGTTAGAGACAACTGAAAATTGAGAGGGAAGGGGAAATAGAGAGCAAGAGAGACAGAGAGACAGCTGCAGCCCTGCTTCAACACTCATGAAGCTTCCCACCGGCAAGTGGGGAGCAGGGGCTTGAACCCAGGACCTTGTGCACTGTAATGGGCATGCTTAACCAAGTGCACCCCAACCTGGCCCCCAAAGAAGATATTTTTACATACTTTGAAAGTACAAACAAATCAATGGATAATTTTTAAAACCTTTATTAGACTGTAATCTATTGCAACGGATTTGGGAACTCAGAGAGGGAAGGGGGTGGATGGGATTCTACAGGGAAGAAACTGTACCCCTGATACAACAATCCCGTAAAACAGAATTTCCTCAATAAGATGATTGAAAAAAACCATTAGACTATGTTTCCTTCCCATTTTGACAGTCATTGCCAAACAGAATTGTCTCAGTGAATTGAGACTTAGCTCCTTTCTGTAGACTTGACTTCACAGCCTCCATACTTACCTCTAACACAACAGGCTTATTATGCGTACACTTTTTATTTTATTATCCCTGGGCCTTCATCACTCTAGGTCAATTTTATTTTTTTTCAGAAGGAAAGAAACAGAGACAAGAAAAAAGAGCAAGAGGGAGAGAGGGAAAAACACCATGGCACAGAAGTGAAATTTCCTCCCCAGCATGTGGGGCTCAGACTTGAATCTGGGTTGTGAAGGTGACAAAGCAGGGAACCTCCACCCCAGGTGAGCTCTCTTACAGCTTCTGAGTAGATGTTTTTAGAATGCGGTGATAGTTTTGTTACCATACAAGGGAAAATGTCCCACTTGGCTTGATATGACTTGATATATTTCAAAGTACCTTTATGCATTCTATCTTACTTACAAACGTATTTCATTAACAGAATGTTACTTTTAACATCTTGTCCTTTACTTTCTCACAGAATTTCTTATAGAGTGAGAGCTTTGAGACTCTTGATCATAATTACTTTCACAATTAACTAGTTTTTGGAAATAAAAAAAAAAAACAACCTTGCTGAAATTCTAGCATAACTGTGTATCTACCAAAATTATGAAATGTATTACACATGGATGGAAAGGAGAGAGAGCTAGGGTAATCCAAGTGATGGATGTACTGCTAACTTCTTTAGGACTACCCCTATTACCCTCCCATCCTCCCAGGAGTAAATTGGAGCATACCTAAAATGTGAAAATTCATTTTTTTTTATTTTTGCCCACAGCCTTTGCAACATTAATTATATTGGCATGTCACATTGCTGCATGTTTTGCCACTTTCCAGACCAGAACTTTTAGATTCTATATAGCAGATTGAACATCGTCAGAAGTTACTGCTCCCCTCCCTGCCCCACACACACATTCTTAGTTGCTAATATATTAAAGTTGTGGGTTAATAGCTTCTTTGTTCCCCAAATGGAATATGTCTGAGGTATATTTATGTTTTCTTGTAGCTGTCATAGAAAGAGCAGTAACGGGAGTCAGGCTGTAGCACAGCAGGTTAAGCGCAGGTGGCGCAAAGCACAAGGACCGGAGTAAGGATCCCGGTTCAAGCCCCCGGCTCCCCACTTGCAGGGGAGTCGCTTCACAGTTGGTGAACAGGACTGCAGGTGTCTATCTTTCTCTCCCCCTCTCTGTCTTCCCCTCCTCTTTCCATTTCTTTCTGTCCTATCCAACAACAATGACAACAGTAATAGCTACAACAATAAAACAATAAGGGCAACAAAAGGGAATAAATAAATAAATTAAATAAATAAGAAAGAGCAGTGACGTACTCAAGAATATTCCCATTTCCAATGGGGACAAAGAACTCTGGTGGTAGGAAAGGTGGGGAATTGTACCCCTGTTATCTTATAATTTTGTAAATCAATATTAAGTCACTAATAAAAGTAAAATAAAAGACTATTCCTGTTACTTGTTTTCACCCATCATTCTCTCCTTTCCTTCTTTGTTGGGACTTCCTGAGATCAGCTCCCAAACTACTACTTACACCCAAATTCTCATACAGTCTGATTTGGGGCATCCTAAGCTAACATATACTCTTTTCACAAAAATCTGAAGATATTAATAAAGGAATAAATGATTGCACAGCTATTGAAAAGGCACACTATTCAGGTTTCACTTGCTTGCTCATTTGTTTGCTTCACGATTTGTTTTTTTCAGTCTGTGTTATTTCTCTTAGATTTGATAGTGTAATCATTCCATTTTTCGTAGGCCATTGGGATTGAGTAAGATGGGAATCTTAGGATGCAAAGAATAAAAACTAAAGAGATTAACTATAATTATTTCATCGGAAAAATATAGGTACTTAGGGCTACATAAATAGTGTCAGAGTATGGGCTGAAACATGTGGGCTGTTACAACAATGATTGGAACATAAATGAACCTTGCAGAAGATGTTAGAGAGGCTGGATAATCAGCTCAGCTATGTGGGATGGCAGTTGAACAGACAAATGACTCTGATGACTTGACAAAACAAGCTTTCAAGGCCGGCGTGTACTCATAAGATGCAGCCTGCCTTCAGTGCTCTCATAATCTGGAGAACAAAAACGCTAGGATGCCTTAACTCTTCCAGCAGAGTACAGTCACTTTGTCCCTGGGGGTGACTTAAGGACAAATCAGAAAGTGTTTGGATTTCTAGTGTACCCAGAACAAAAGAGTTTGTTGTACTTCTTACAGCCATAAAAGGAGCCCATCCTTTTATTTAAATTTCCAGAACAAATTTTTTATGTTCTTCTTGAGCAATATACATGCATTTTTCACGTTTGTACTTCAATTTATAAGAATTAAAAAAAACAGTCCAATAAACTTAAGTTTTGTCATAACATTATGGTAGGAAAAGAACAAGCCATGTTGTGATTTTTTTTATATATATATGATAAAGGTTGCACTGTGTATAGAGATAATAGAGTTTTTCTTTTTTCTCAACTAGGTATAAAATATAAATCTTGTGACTATTTAATTTTCAGAGTTCCTGGAAGGCAAATTCTCATATTGCAGCTGGAATTCTAATTCTAATACAAATACCTTGAGTTCCTTATTAGAAGCTGAACACAACTTGATAAAAGTATTTTGAGTATATTAAAAATCAGTTAGCAGCTGTGAAAATGGCTTAATTGGCAGAGCGTTGGGTCTCCATGCTTTTTGTTCCTGGTTTGATCCTTGGTATCACATGAACCAAAGTAGTGCTTTGTCTTCTTTCTCTCTCTCTCTGTTTTTCACGTAAAATTCTCTCTCATACATCTAATAAGTAAAGATCAGTTATGCCCACTACCAAACTTATTACTTTATCTGTGTTTTTTTTTTTTTTTTTGGTGTTTGCACTTTACAATGCTGTCAAAACCAAAGGAGTGCAGAAAATTTCATTCCCTAAGCAATTGTACATACAGAATAGGTTTTCTTCTTCTTTTTTTTTTAGAAGCAAATGAATGATTCAGACTCCTCCAATTGGTTCCTCTCCCCAATTAGACCTTTCTCTTTATGCTGTTAAGAAATTTGATGTTTAATTGTAGTGAAAAAAAAATCCAACTCGTGTTTCTTCAGTCATTTTCTATAAATATCTATGTTTTTAAAGATGTTCATTACGGTTTCTTAATTGTTTTAGTTTAACATTTGTTGATCTCCACCCAACTCGGGCTCAGAAATGTAAGTCAGTTGGACTCCTTAGCTAAGGAGAGAAAAAAATTTCCTTCTCTAACATCCTGGATTCCCTGAGGTGCCTGGGCTTTTAGCCAACATCCCTGGGAGACATGTTCAGCTGCCATGGTGGATAGACTCCTGTCTACACAGAGTCTCAGAAAAGTCTCTCTGACAAGCTGAAAATCAGTCACAGAAAGCCAGCTGCAAATGGGACTGCAGGGTCCCTGGGCAGACTAGAGAGTCTAGTCCTTCAGAACCTACAGGCTGCTATACACTGCCAAGAACGTCTTTTTTTTTTTCTTCTTCTTTTTTTTTATCACCTTTGCTCTTGAGCTGCTTTTTTTTTTTTATAGCTGTTAAGAAGGATGATTTCCAGAGGTGCCCTAGATGAATTAAACTGGCACTAAAAAATTCAGCATTAGATGCCACTGTCTTGCGTTTTGATAGATTTAGAACTCTGAGAACTAGTAATGGCCACAGGAAATTGAAAATTGACTTCTTTTTTTACACATGATGTCTGTTAGAAGCATATTAGTGATTAGTCTCCATGCCTTACTCTTATTTCTCAATATGTAGTCTGTATGCAGGCACCTTTAAACTTTTAAGATGGTTCTAAACTTTTTGTCTTTCCTCACTCTAATATATCTTTTGTAATTTTCCTCCCTGAGAGACAAAGTTTCTTTCCAAGAGATCTCAGTTGTGTCTTTTTTTTAATATTTATTTTACTTATTTCTTCCCTTTTGTTGCCCTTGTTGTTTTTTTTATTGATGTAGTTATTATTGTTGTTGTCGTCGTTGTTGGATAGGACAGAGAGAAATGGAGAGAGGAGGGGAAGACAGAGAGGAGGAGAGAAAGATAGACACCTGCAGACCTGCTTCACCGCCTGTGAAGCGACTCCCCTGCAGGTGGGGAGTCGGGGTTCGAACCGGGATCCTTCTGCCGGTCCTTGTGCTTTGCGCCACCTGCACTTAACCTGCTGCGCTACAGCCCGACTCCCCTCAGTTGTGTCTTTCACCAAACAGTGTAGTTGTGTTGCCCATACACAAAGGCAATGAAAATTTAAATGGTTTTCAGTTACCAAGAATACCTGTGCAAAGTTTTAACTGATAATAAAATGTCTACAAACATTGGCCATTGTAACTGGACAGAACATAAGAAGAAGATAGAAAATGGATGTAAGTTATGTGTTTGACTTCCTAAGAACTCTTTTGCAAGATAGACACCATTAGCATAAATATATTTTTGACAAGAAGGACCAAAAAAAAAAAACCAAAAAAAACAAGCAAACCAATATCTTATCTGTAGCTGGAAACCCAAAAGATAATTGTACTAATTATTTAAAAGAGGAACCTAGAAAGGCTTCATGCATATTAGTATTTAATGGTACACAATGGCAAGTTTATTAATGACTAATAACAACTAAAGCCACCAAGTGCTCACTGCGTATCAAGGCCCTCTTTTATGGTTCCCCAGTGGATCTCAACATACCATGTATAGATGCATTAGGTTCATTTATTTTTTAAATACAATTTATTGATTTATTTAAATTTATTTTTATTGGGGGATTAATGGTTTATAATAAATACCATTTTTGATTCATATGTAAAATCTCTCAATTTTCTGCAAAACACTCTCACCCCCAGCCTAGGTCTTCCTTCACCATAATGCATCAGGATCTGAGCCCACCCCACTCCCCTATCCTAGCCTCAATCTCTAGAGTTTGTCTAGAACTGGTTTGTTCTAGTCTAAAACTGATTTTTCTTCTTTTTTTAAATTTTTATTAATGAAATGGAAATATTGACAAGACTATACGGCAAGAGGGGTACATTTCCACACAATTACCACCCCCAGAACTCCATATCGAATCCCCTCCATCAATAGCTTCCCTATTCTTTATCCCCAGGATCATTTATTTTTTATTTTATTTTATTTTTTATTTTTTAAATTTATTTATTCCCTTTTGTTGCCCTTGTAGTTTTATTGTTGTAGTTATTATTGTTGTTATTGATATTGTTGTTGGATAGGACAGGGAGAAATGGAGAGAGGAGGGGAAAACGGAGGAGAGAAAGACACCTGCAGACCTGCTTCACTGCTTGTGAAGTGACTCCTCTGCAGGTGGGGAGCTAGGGGCTCAAACCGGATCCTTAAGCCGGTCCTTGTGCTTTGTGCCATGTGGGCTTAACCTGCTGTGCTACCGCCCGACTCCCTTATTTTTTGAAGATTATTTATTTATTCATGAGAAAGATAGGATATGAGAAAGAGAGATAGAGAATGAGAATCAGACATCACTCTGGTACATGTGCTTCTGGGGCTTGAACTCAGGACCTAATGCTTGAGAGTCCAATGTTTTATTCACTTCACTATGCCACCTCCCAGACCACTAGATTCATTTTCATATAAAAAAATTAGATCTCTGACTCAGTGATTAACTGACTTACATGTCAGTGTCCTGTAACTTTCATCCTTTCTTCTTTAGTGAAACAGAGATGGACTCTGGACTTGGAGAAGCAAAATCAAATGTTGCCAAAAATTATGATTTAGAAGGTGTGACAACCCTTCTTGGTATACAGTTACGTTCTTTTGGCTTTGATCTTACCAAGACAAAACCTTATAAATGTCAGTACACTGACCAAGGCCCCCAGACAGTTAAATGCACACAACTGGGCAGTGGAGTCTACACTACAGCCCACCTCAACCTTTAGTCACCTTTTCCCTCATTGCCATACTAGAAATCATGCCGTTGGTGACATATTTAACAGCTTTTATTTTTTTTCTTAACATATAATGTGTGATTGTAGGGTGTTCCTGATACTGCTCATGTCCATGCCTTCTCCTCATGAATATGCAAAATTTTCCTGGAAATTTTCTAAATATCTATAGGTGATTATATCACCCTAATTGTACTCTGTGTAACACTAGAATATGCCATCTCTTCTTTAAAGTTTATCATTTAAAAAAAAAAGCAATAGAAATAGCCTCTGGGAACCATAGGTTCCTAGTGCTGGTATCAAGCCCCAGTGATAACCTTGAGGGCAGAAAAAATAAAAATAAAAATAAAAATAAAGTTTATCATCATATTCCCCAACTTGGGTGTTTTTTTAAAGTCAATAATTCCTTCTTTTTTGGTACAGTTTTCCTATAAATTAAATGACTTCAGTTTCCGCATCTAGGAAGTCATCAAGGTATGATAAAACTCATATCTTAGTAGAAATACATGTTGTTATGATTAGTCACTGACATATTTTTTTCTTATTTTTTAAAGTTATACAATGTGATGGTCTAATATATGCATACATTATGAAATGATTTCCAATTAATTAACATATTCCATCACTTAACACTGATACATATTGTTTTGTGTATGATGAACAATGACCTACTCTCAATAAATTTCAAGTATCCAGGGAAGTCAGGTGGTAGCGCAGCGGGTTAAGCTCACGTGGTGCAAAGCGTGAGGACCAGCATAACGATCCTGGTTCGAGCCCCAGGCTCTCCACCTGGAGGGGAGTCACTTCACAAGCGGTGAAGCAGGTCTTCAGGTATCTGTCTTTCTCTCCTCCTCTCTGTCTTTCCCTCCTCTCTCCATTTCTCTCTGTCCTATCCAACAATGACGACATCATCATCAACAACAATAACTACAACAATCAAACAACAAGGGCAACAGAAGGGAATAAATAAATTAATTAAAAAATTTCAAGTATCCAGTACTATACTCTATATTAAAGTTTCACTACTTATTTAGGTTATAGCTGAAGGTTTATGCCACTGATTGACTTTTTTGAAACACAATAAAACCCATTGTTTTTTATTCCCACTTAGATTGATTATAATGTTCTGACGGTAAGAATTTTTCAGATGCTTCTCCATTTAGCTTTCTGGGCTATCTTTTCATTAAACTTTGTTTTTGGTGCTCTAGACCTAGTTTGCCATGTTCACCACTGAGCAGTATATAGGCATCCTTGTGTTAAACAATGGCTTATACTTCCATTTTTAAAATTAATTTTTTTTTTATATTACAGAATTACTTGTCAACAGGGGTTTGAATCCACACCATTCCCACCACCAGAGTTCTGAATCTTTACTCTCCCCACTTCAGTCCACCACAGTTCCCCTAAAGTTGTAGACATGGGCGATCATCTTCTCTACAACTATCTGTCCGCATTTATACATAGTTGCCCCTCCTTTTTCTGATTCAATCCTCTCTTCCCCTCTAAGCCACTCATATCATCAAAGCTACTTCCATATGTCACTCTCCTTTTCCTTCTCCCTCTCTGGAGTGGCTTATAATTTCCATACTCGTTTCTTGTTCTCATTTTCTTCAAAAAACGCCCACCCCAGAACATATAAACATAGTCTTATTTTCAAAGCACTTTAAGTAATGTTTACTGTGTATTTTATAACGATATTATTTAGTTTTCTTTATAGAAAACCATATGCTTTTTTAAAAAATCAGTTGAGCTGTCACAGTGGTGGTGCACCTGGTTGAATGCTCACATTACCATGGTGCAAGGACCTAGGTTCAAGCCCTTAGTCTTCACTTACAGGAGGAAGCTTAATGAGTAGTGGAGCAGTGTTGCAGATGTTTCTCTCCCTCTGTGTCTCCCCATCCCCCTTGATTTCTCTCTCTCTTTTTTTTTCCCCCTCCAGGGTTATTGCTGGGCTAGGTGCCTGCATCATGAATCCACCGCTCCTGGAGGCCATCTTTTCCCCCTTTTTGTTGCCCTTGTTGTTGTAGCCTCGTTGTGGCTATTATTATTGCCATTGTTGATGTTGTTCGTTGAAGGATAGGACAGAGAGAATTGGAGAGAGGAGGGGAAGACAGAGAGAGGGAGAGAAAGACAGACACCTGCAGACCTGCTTCACCGCCTGTGAAGCGACTCCCCTGCAGGTGGGGAGCCGGGGGCTTGAACGATTTCTCTCTTTCTTATCAAATAAAAGCTAAATTATTAAAAAGACGTCAATTGAAAATATTTAGGGAAATATGTGGGAATTTGGCAATTCAGTAGTGAGTACTTGAAGTGCTCTTGAAGAAGAATGTTCACCTAAACTCTGTTTGTTAGGTCCAGAGGAAGCTTCATATGTTTAAATCCATAAATCATCACAAAGGAGAACCCTCTTTTAAAAATGCATTCAACATTTAAGAATATAAAGTCACATCTTTTAAAGAAAAGTTGGTAAATGGGATAGAAGAGAAGTAATCAAAAAAATTTAAAAGAAAACCAAACCTAGTTTGAAAAGCTACTGTACATCAGTAATGGTTATAATCCTAGCATATAAAAATAAAATGAAGCCAAACTCTTCATGTCATATTTATAAAGATTTGAAATGTTTAAAGCTGTGTTAGGTTTACAAGATTGAGAGTTGCGTAAGTGATTTCCTTCCTATAAAACTTTTGTCTCCATCTATGCAGTGTCACCAAAAATGGTACTATATTAAATACAAGTATCTGAGTCCTTTCTTTACACTATTGTTTACTCATCAGGACATGGAATCCGTATTCATATTCACCTAACAGGTGATTGCTAAGGCATGGTACCTTCACCATGACTATACTGCTTCCACGGGCCACTTTAAAATGTTCTTTTCCCTCTTTCTTCATTTCTCTCTTTCTTTCATTCGTTCTCATATTTTATCTTAATTGAGGGTGATACACAGAGAAATAGAACGAGAGAGAGAATTGCTGGATTACATGTAAGGTTAGGTTTAATTGTGTAAGAAACAAACTATATTTCAAAGTGACTGTGACTGTGTTTGCATTCCCACTAGAAGTGAATGAGAGTTGTTTTATTCCCTTGCTCTTCATCTTCACTGTGTTTGATGTCATTGTTCTGCATTTTTCTCATTTGAGTAGGTCCTTAGTGAAATCACATTGTTGCTTTAATTTGCATTTCCCTAATAGCATATGAGACAGAACATCTTTTTATGTTTGTTTGCCATCTGTAAATCTTTGTTGAGGTGTCCCTTAATTTCTTGGGCCTCTCTAAATTGAGGAATTTATTCCTTAAGTGTTGAGTTATGAGAGTTATTTTTTTTGTAAATTCTAGATAACTGTCCTTTATCAGATTTATCTTGGCATTTTCCCCCTGTTCTGTGATAGTTCTCCATCCCTCTCTCTCCCCATAGACGACATGAATACAAGCTGACTTTCACTTTTTTAGATAACAAGAGAGAGAGACAGAGGGATTGGAGGTGGGGAGAAGAAGGAGACACCGCAGCTCTGATGCTTCCTGCTCCTTCCAGTCCAGGTGAGCTGGGCTCAAACTTGATTTGAGCCATTAGGTAACCTAATGGCAAAGCAGAACATTATCCAAGTGAGGAGTTTTACTAGTCCAATACCAATAAACAAATAAAAGAATAAAACATCAAAGAAAATTTTACCCATTTCTGCTGTATTTTAAATAAAAAATAGTTTATATTTTAGATAGTGTGAGCGAGGGAGAGACACAAATTGAAGGAGGGATACCAGTCCATGAAGCTTCCCCTGTTCAGTGCTACCAGATGGTGACTGAAGGCTGGAACCTGGCTAAGTGTGAAATGGGTCAGCCATCTCCTACCCACTTCAACTTAATTTATGTTGTGTCTCCTAGCATTTTATCCAATTATTGACCATCTATCCACTCCATTCGTGAGGAGAGATATATTTTCCACGCTGAGATGCTTGCTTTTAAAAGAATTGGATGGGTAGGGGAAAT
Organism: Erinaceus europaeus; assembly: GCF_950295315.1. Taxonomy (NCBI): domain Eukaryota; kingdom Metazoa; phylum Chordata; class Mammalia; order Eulipotyphla; family Erinaceidae; genus Erinaceus; species Erinaceus europaeus. The sequence goes on along the minus strand of NC_080179.1, from coordinate 23,892,232 downwards.
AGCATCATCATGGTGATGTAAATAATTTGTGCCTGCCACTCAGAGGTCCCTGGTTTTATCCTGGGCACCACCGTAAGCCAGAAGTTCAAGTCCCAATCTCATGCAAAGAATCACATGCAATAGCAAGAGCCTTTATTAACAAGCTTAAGCTTAAGCTTGGGCTGCCGACCTCCTTCCAAGCAAAGGGAGAGTCTGCGAACCTGATCACTTTTCGTCCCATAGTTATCACAGGGTGGGCACAGGTGGAAATATCCACACGGAACAATTGGTTTCGGGTCAACAGCTGCTCTCAGTATTCGGGGCTTTTCTTCAACCTCACAATCTCTTTCTCTCTCTCTAAAATAAAATAAATAAAATAGTGAAAACAGAGATGATTACATAAAATAACCCAAAAGAAAGTCACATGCCCTCCAAATACATATAATGAATTTCATTATTAGTTCAGTAGATTGAACTGTCTGCAGATTAATTAATATATTGAACAAGTTAAATATATGCTATTTAATATTGATAAGCTATTTAATAAAGAAGAGATTTCTAATATCGAGTAAAAGTTTGCGGGAATTTTGCTTTTGAGAAATGAACTATCTCCATAGCAGGGGACTCAAGTTTTTTAATGTGTTAACATTTTCAGCGTGTCCACAGAGTCAGGTGGTACTTCTTTTTTTTAATAGCTTTTTTTCCCTTTTGTTACCCTTGTTGTTATTATTGTTGTCTTTGTTATTGCTGTGCCCTATTTCCAATGAAAACCCTCTGGAAGAGGAACTTACTAGTTGAATGTAGAACAGGGTCACAGAAAGGATGTAGCTCCCAGAAAGTCGGAGAAAGATAAGGTTGTAATCTGAAGACTATAGGAATCTGTACTCATGAAATAACTCTCGTGTAAATAAATATTTCCCTAATAAAACTATAAAAAGCATAATCTGTAATATAAAAATTATATAGTTTATGGCACTCTAAATATTGAACACTAGTTATAAAGAAATTCATATCTGCAATAATAGTTCATTCTAATTTGATGCTCATGCCATATTTTTCTTATAATGTATTACATAATTCACACCCTACTTGAATAATACTTAGAAAAATTAAAATAAGCAGTCTGAATATTGAGAAGTGTTTGATGATGATTTTCCAAGGGAAAGGAAAAAGATCCTACTGCTCATTTTGACGGCATCTTTACCTCTTTGAAGAATTTCAATATCAAAAGAAATGTAAACCTGAATTTTTCTTGTAAAGATGCTGCTCAGAACTATGCGCTAAATATTTTTGAAATAGTAGAACTGACTCTGAATCTGAGTCTGAGGTGCGTTTTCTCATCTTAAATGCTTATTTATATTATCTATTACTAAATGAATGCTTTCAGACAAAATCAGCAGTGATAGAAATCTGGAGGTTCTTGTTCCTGATTTTGGATTATATTTTTCCTCACAATTGAGAATAGCGACAATCAATGTAATATGCATCACTTTTGTCCTGACTGACCATTTCCATTTTATCTCACTTGTATTATGTCCAAAACAGTGCCCCCATTTTTCATTTTCTGACAATTTTTTATGAAATAGAGGGAAAATGCAATAAAATATTATTATGACGGCTCAAACAATCACCGGCACATACACAGAGGTATTTTTTATGTGAGAGCATTGTCATGCAAGACAGGCAGACTGTCCCACTGTTAATAGTCTGGAATATTTGTTCACCAGCTGATGTTATGAAGGTCATAATTTAGTGATGGGAAGGAAGAATTATGTGAATATCTGATGTGTAAAGTGGGATGTGGCATTTTGGACACGTGATTTATTTTAACTGATAAAGGATTTCCTAGCTGTATGTTGGTTTCTGTACTAGAAGATCCTTGGTCAAGGCCTGTATTTTTTTTTTTTGACATGATTGTAATTACTGGTACTCTGTTACTCATAGAAACCTTGTTTGTTTTTCTTTTAGATAGATGGTGAGAGACAAAGATAGAAAGGGAGAGAGGAAAAGAGGAAGTACACTGCAGCACCACTTCACCTTTCTCGAAGCTCCCCCTCATTCATGTGCTTCCATTGGGTGGCCCAGGGCTTGAACCCAGGTCCCTGCCTATATGATAATATGTGTAGTCTACCTGGTGATTCACATTCAGGCTCTTGGGCTTGTTTTCTTATTTGTACATGACTGTTCATTCTATCACTTTGAATAGGTTGGTGTATAGAAAGTGTTTAGAAAGTGTACTGTAGGGGACCCGGCGGTAGTGCAGTGGGTTAAGCGCATGTGGCGCGAAGCGCAAGGGTGGGCTCACTGCTCCAGGTTCTAGTCCTCCCCACCTGCGGGGGGGTTGCTTCAGCTTCACAGACAGTGAAGCAGGTCTGCAGGTGTCTATCTCTCCTCTCTGCCTCCCCACCCATCGATTTATCTCTATCCTAGCCAACAATGACGACATCAACAACAACAATAATAATAACAACAATTTTAAAAAGCCAAGGGCAACAAAAGGGGAAAAAAAAGCAGAAGTGTTTTAATTTATCTGCATTTACATGAATGGATACTTCACTGAAACAGCTGAGGATGATAACAATTGTGTTAAACCTAGTGCAGAGGGAATATTAATAGTGCGCATGTATACACAGGATGGAAGAGTAACAGCTGTTAGACATTTTTTAAAATTTATTTTACTTTCTTTTATTAATACTATTTTTTCAATTGCCTCATGATCAATTCACCACTCTTGGCAGCCATTTCTTTTCCGTTTATTTAATTTTATAGGGCACAGAGGAATTGAGAGGGGAGAGGGAGACAGAGAGGGAGAGACATGAAACTTTTCTAGTGCATATGGGGAGCATGAGCTTGAGTCTGGGTCCTGGTGGATGGTAATGTGTGTGCTCAACTGGGTGCACCATAACTCAACCCCTTCAGCTTTTATTTGTTTATTTATTTATAAAATTAAAAAATAGAAAATATTGACAAAACTATAGGATAAGAAGGGTAAAATTCCACACATTTCCCACCACCAGGGTTCCATATCCCACCCCCTCCACTGGAAGCTTCCCTATTCTTTATCTCCTGGGAGCCTGGACGCAGAATCATTATGGGGTCCAGAAGGTGGAAGGTCTGGCTTCTGTAATTACTTCTTTGCTGAACGTGGGTGTTGGCAGGTTGATCCATACTTCCAGTCTGTCCCTATCTTTCCCTAGAGGGGCAGGAGACATTGGTGAGGTCCTCTGCCTGGGAAATTCAGGTTGGCGTCATGGTAGCACCTGTATCTTGGTGTCTGAAAAAGCATTAAGATATAAAGAAGAACAAATTGTTGAATAATCTGTAACTTTAATGGCTCAAATGGTGAGATTTGAGGTCTCAAGTTTGGAAAAAGTAGGTTTATTTTGGGTATATTTCAAGGGGTATATTTCAAGGGGCGCATGACTCTACTAATTTTTTCCTGAGCCCGAAAGCTAACATGGAGGTGGGCCAAAGGTACTACCTGGGGAGATGGCGTCAGGCTTGGAAATAGGACTAGAAAGCTTGATCAGGGAAAAGAGTTACTCCACAGTCTAGGAAAATTATATAAATACCTTTAACTGTAGACCCCATCGATTTGATCTGGAGCCCATATTCAGTGCAGGAGCCTGTGCAATGTCTGCATCCAATATAGGTCTTACCTCAAATTCTGTGGTCATAGCGAGGAATGGTCTAGGCTGCACCTACAGCCACATCCGACTTCCCTAAGTGGTAGAGGATTTTGGCCCAACCTCCCTTCCGAGAATGGGGCAGTCCCTACTATTGTTGATCCACATTGAGGGCAAGGTCCTATAGGGGCCCACAAAGGGGTCCATTATGTTGTTCCTGATGGAGATGACCAGTGACAGTGGAGAGAGGTATCTATTACAGGTCTAGGCCCATCATGTTTGCGTGGAACTCCAAGGATTCCCTGACTAGGGCCCTAGGAGATGAGGTGCCCCCCTTCAGCTTTTCAAGAAGAAAATCTAATGCAACAGAAAACCTATTATGATGTATGCTTGTGTATTTAAATTCAGATTAGTCACATTTCACATAGTGACTGTCAGTTATACTCTGAGTCTTCCCATTCAGAGAACTGAGCCTTAGTTTTCTCATTTACAAAATGGGGACAGTTAAACACACACACGCACACGCACACGCACACGCACACGCACACGCACACGCACACACACACACCTGTATAGGAAGCTTTGAACTTGCTTCACATTTGTTGCTATTCAGAAACTGTTTTTTTGTTCTCCCTCTTCATTTAATAAGTTCTTCTTACCCCTTACCAGTGATACCAGAGATTTAGTGCTCCAGAGTAACATTTTGAATCCAGAATTTAACTTTGACTCAACTACCTGACTGACTCCTTTTTGAAATATGGCCTATGAGGTTGTCATGCTAGTGGGAGCTTGACAGAAGCAATCCAGGCCACCACTAATTCTCATGGTGGCCTATTGCTACATAGCTCACATGTAACTGAGATTGATGAGTAGTATTTCAGCAGGTGCAAGATTGGCTACAGTTTCTGACTGGAAATGTGTTAATATCCCCGTTCCAGAGTGAGCAGTAATGTTGATTTAAAATGCAATTCAAATTATCACTGTGAATTTTGAAATTCCTACAGGATATAGGTCAGAATTACCAGACCAATTATTCATTTTTCTTTTCACTAACTTAAAAACTGAGATTAGTCTTTGTGATTACATTAACATTATATATATATATATACATGTATATATATATATACTTTATATACTTGTTTTGCTAGCTTTAGTTCATAAAATTCAGTTCACAGTGCATATCATATTACTTTATGATTGATGATGTAGTTTCAGTATGATCATCATGAATAATCAATTATTTATCCCTTTCCCACATGGTACCAAAAATGTGCTTAACTTTGTTGCCTGGTGCAGGCTTATATCGTCATTGTTTCTATCTTTATTTTCCTTTTTTGAGATTAGCTAGTGTCATGTTTGTTTATTTATTTATTTATTTCAAATGAAGTAACATTGCATTATAATACAAGTTTCAGATGCGGCTCTTTTAAAATCAGCATGTATATATAGTATATTAAGTTCACCACTAACGGGTTCAGTTTCATTTAAAATTTGTTCATACTTGGGACATTTATTTTACTAGAATATGAAGCCAATGAGATTACATTAATTTGTAGTTCAGGAATTACTAGAGCAATATAAAATTATATGGTTTCCTGTATGTTACATATGTATATATTTATATATATCGTAACAACAAAGACAGTGTTGTATTGCTAAAGAAAACTACAGGATCCAAAATGACAATGTATGCAAATCTGTAATCTATATTTCAGAAAATATGGTGAAATGTAGCAGGAACATTAAATTAAGGATATGCATTATAACTAAAGACTTTCACAACAAGAAGTCGGAAAAGGACAGGTGCCAGCTCCTATTACCCTCCTGTAATAAACACCAACCTAGATGTACAAAGTATCAGGGATCCCAAAAGAAGTCTCAGCCTAGATAACTATGCTGGTCATGAAGCAGATGTGTGCTGTATACCCAGCTTCAACAGGCGACCTTCTGAGGTTCTCAAGAAAACCAAATATAAATAATCACCTCCAGTTTTATTGGTAAATAATTTTTAACAAGCTGGTAGGACTTTCCTGGGAAACTCTTTGACTATAGAAGCATTAAAAATTACACTATTAATCAGGAAATTTAATGTCATAACCAAGAATTGGTACTGTGCTGATATATTTTTTCTTTAATGATTCAGCTCAAGTTAAATTCGGCTGCTCTCATAGTCTGCCTTTTCCAAAACTATTTTAAGAAAGCTGTTTCTTTATAATGATGGAAAATTGGACATGCACAATTACTTTTGGTGTTCTCTGAAATCCTATTATAATTCTAGTGACAGTAATTTTTAGAAGACATGAACCCACAAGGTAAAAAATCACAAGAGAAGACAACAGTAACCATTTTGGAAACCAAAAAATGGGTGGACAAGCATTTGCTAATTTAATAGCTCTGAAAAGCTCAATCCTAAAAAAAACTGCACAGAAATGCAAGAAATAACATAGTTTGTTTCGTCTATCTCCAAATGGTTTCAACTGATGCGAAGAGGTACCTCTGGAAGTAACTGTAAAACAGGGCTTAAAGTGGGACAATAGTTCAGATTTTATTTTTTAAATAAAAATATTAATGATTTAATATTGATTTACAAAATCATGATATAACAGGGGTAAAAGTCTACACAATTCCTACCACCAGAATTCAGTGCCCCCCCCCATTCCTTCCATTGGAAACTGCAGTAGTTCTCCCTAGGTCACTGATATGTATTAACTATTATTTCTGTAATTATTTATAGTGATATGTATTTGCCATTTTTTTCTATGGTCCTACCTTCCCTTCCTTGCTAAGTTACAGTTATATCTATTGCTAGTTCTGAGTATCATTCCCTTTTTCCTCTTCTATCTCTGGGCTCTGATGGAATTCAAGTTCAGAGCCCTTTGGTCATCTTTCCCTGACATGTCCCCCAACCTGGGAGTATGGACCAGAATCCTTTATGGAGTGCAGATGGTAAGAGTTCTGGCTTCTGTAATGGCTTCTCTGCTGGGTGTTAACAGGTTTATCCATACCCCCAGTCTGTTTCTATCTTTTCTTAAAGGGGTAGGGTTCTGAAGGGTGATGTTCACAGACACTGGTGAGTTTGTCTGCCCAGTGAAGTCAGGATGGAGTAATAGTAGCATCTGCAGCTTGGTGGCTGAGAAACAGTAAGACATAAAACAGGACAAACTGCTTAATAAACAGGAACCAAAAAGTATGAATAGAGAAGAAGAGAATAGGAATCTTAGGGTGGAAAGAAGCTAAGAACTCTATTTGAGGTATGTTCCTAGAAGTCCATTATTTTAGTAATTGTTACTTGAGCTTGATAACTAACCTGCAGGTAGACTAAAAATACTCTCTGGAAAGATGGTGTCAGAGTAGAGAATAGGGCTAGAAAACTGGTTTGAGGCAGATTGTAGCTCCTAAACTTGAAGAAAGTATATAAATGCAATTAACTGTTTACCCCATTAATCTAACCCATGGCCTATATATATTGTCAGTTACCACAGGAATATATGCAAACTTCAAGTCTTTGTCAGTCTGTGTTTGCACTAAGCACTAAATGTCTTTCTACCTACCATGAATTTATCTGATAATCCAGGGTGATTCCTCAGATGAATGTACTGATACTCCACCACATGGCTGGTAACTCAGAATTTGAAACTGGATGTCACAAGAAATCATTAATGAAGGGGCCAGGAGGTGGTGTACCTGGTTAGGCATACATAGTATGAAAAACAAGGACATGCTCAAGGAACTGTGTTCGAGCCCCCGGCTCCCCACCTGCAAAGGATTCACTTCACAAGCACTGAAGCAGGTCTGCAGGTATCTGTCTTTTTCTCCCCGTCTCTATCTTACCCTCTTCTCTCAATTTCTCTCTTTTCTATCCAATGGAAAGAAAAGGCCATCAGGAGCAGTGGATTCATAGTGTCAGCACTGAACCCCAGTGATAACCCTGGAGGCAAAAAAAAATCAGTGATGACTTGCAAAACATATAAGGGTTAAATTTAAATGGAAGGAGATGCATTTAAATGAATGCATTATTTAATTAGGTAATAACAGCTACTAACCCAAACTATGCTGAAATTACTGATGATAATAGAATAGAGACAAATTTACAGGATTTAAAAAGAACTCTTCTCAAAGTTATTTGTTGGCACTGAGAAACTCCCCCTGTTTTGGCTTAAGAAATTTTCTTGAGGGAGTCGGGCGGTAGCACAACGGGTTAAGCGCATGTGGCACAAAGCGCAAGGACTAGCTTAAGGATCCTGGTTCGAGCCCCTGGCTCCCCACCTGCAGGGGAGTCACTTCACAAGTGGTGAAGCAGGTCTGCAGGTGTCTTTCTCTCCCCCTCTCTGTCTTCCCCTCTTCTTTCCATTTCTTTCTGTCCTATCCAACAACAATAACAACATCAATAATAAATACAACAATAAAAAACAACAAGGGCAACAAAAGAGGCATAAATAAATAAATAAAATAAATATTAATCAAGAAATTTTCTTGAATCTATACAGTATGATAGTGTTACATTCTTTTGTTTCATCATTTTCATACATTCTAGTTAATGGCTTAGTAAAACTTTTATTGAGGTATTTACTTAATTAGTTTATTATACATATCTCAAATGATATCAATTATATACAATTGAGTACACTGTGACACATATCCCTATTTATATTGAATAACACATGCAATGCAGTGTAATTCAACATAGGTTTTTAAGTGCTTATAATTAGTGTACCAGTGACCCTGAAAAATGACTTACACACTATGCACAAAGGGACTTAATAAAAATATGGATCATTTGACATTTGACTGCTTGTGAGATTGCTATGGATGGACAACTAACCACCTGCTATATTCTCTTTATATTTCTCAAAAAGGAGTAGTAAGCTGGAAACTAAAAGGTTTCTGTTCACTTTTAAATAGTCCCTGCAAGGTGATGTAACTATGCTTTGCAATTCATTATGTTAAAGGCAGGTGATGAAACCTTTCTTTCTTTCTTTCTTTCTTTCTTTCTTTCTTTCTTTCTTTCTTTCTCCTTTCCCTCCTCCTCCTTCTTGTTTTTCTTCATCTCCATCTCTGTCTCCTCCTCTTCCTCATTCTTATTTTTTCTCACTCAGGAGTTCATGTTTTAGAGCCTAAAACTTTATTCACTGTACCACCTGGTGCAGTGGATAAAAGGTGGCAAGATACAAAGCAGGACAGAATGATTAATGAACAGGAAATGAAGAGTAGGAGTAGAGCAGATGAGAATAGGAATCTTAGGGTGGAAAGAAGCTAGGAAGTCCATTCTAGGAATATTCTTAGGGGCCCATGACTTTAATAGTTTTTTGCTTGAGTTTGATAGATATCATGGTGTTGTCTGAGAAGATGGTGTGAGAGCAGAGACAAGGGCTAGAAAGTTGGATTAGGGCAGAGAGTAGCTCCCATTCTTTTTTTTTTTTTTTTTTTTAATAAAAAGGAAACATTGACTACTAAACCAGAGGATAAGAGGGGTACAACACCACACAATTCCCACCACCAGAACTCCGCATCCCATCCCCTCCCCTGATAGCTTTCCTATTCTTTAACCCTCTGGGAGTATGGACCCAAGGTCATTGTGGGATGCAGAAGGTGGAAGGTCTGGCTTCTATAATTGCTTCCCTGCTGAACATGGAAGGTTGATCCATACTTCCAACCTGCCTCTCTCTTTCCCTAGTGGGGCAGGCCTCTGGGGAAGCAGAGTTCCAGGACACATTGGTGGGATTGTCTGTCTAGGGAAGTCTGGTCGGCATCATGCTAGCATATGGAACCTGGTGGTTGAAAAGAGAGTCAACATACAAAACCAAACAAACTGTTGACTAATCATGAAACTAAAGGCTGGAATAGTGCAGATGAAGAGTTGGGGGGGGAGTTTCCTCCATTTTGTTGATAGCTAGTAGGCATATTTTAGTTATATTTCAAGGGATCTGTGGCTATACTAGCTTTTTTCTTTTTCTTTTTTCCCCTGAGCCTGAAATCTGGTATGCAGGTGGATCCAAGTTATTGTCTGGGGAGATGATGTCATGGCTGGAGAAGGACCAGAAAGCTGGATCAGGGAAGAGAAAAGAGTTGCTCCCTAATATGGGGAAGCGGTATAAATATTGTTGACTGTAAACCCCATTGATTTGATGTAATCTGGAGGCCATATTCAGCTTAGGCGCCTATGTGACCTCTGCATCCCTGTAGATCTGAGCTCACATTCTGTGGTCATGAGTAGGAACATTCCAAGCTGCCCCAATATCGACCCATCGTCCTCAGGTGCAGCATAGAGTATGTTGTTCATCCTCCCTTTGGAGGATAGAATATTCTCTACCATTTTTGATCCAAGTTGAGGGCAAGGTCCTATGAAGGGTCCACAAAGGGGTTATTGTGTTGTTCCTGGTAGAGATGACCGGTGACAATGGGAAGAGGGATTTATTCGAGGTCTAGGCATATCATGTCTGTTTGGGAATCTCAGAACTCCCTGAATAGGGCTCCAGCTGATGGGGTGGCCTGATAGTGACTAAAAAGTCATCATTAAAGTATGCCAGTCTCTTGCCCTTATTCAGCTTTTGCAGTCCTTGCTTTGATGACGTTAGCTTTAGAGTGAGAGAACTGTAATAGGAAGTAGGTGAGGAGGGTATCTGAGTCTAAGTAGACACTATTTCATTATAAACTTTATATTGACTCACTACAGACTATTGTCTACTTTTGCTTTCAGGTATATATTTTGCCCTAATTTATGGATATATGTGAACATATGCTCTATCTCATGGGACTTGGTCTACATCTAGGTTTTGGGACTTAATGTTAGGAAGTGAATACCTGAAATGAAATTAGAGAATCCTATTAAAGGAATGGTCACACCCGAGTAATGAGGGTGAAGGGCTGACATTCCATGCCTGATGTCTTTGGACACAGTGTGAAGTGAAGCTTGCTGAGGTGGTACTGGTTGCATAGATTAGGTTGGGATCGGTGGATGCAATATCATTTGGTATGAATTGAGAGAAGCATGCAGGAAAGTGAGCCCCACCCTAGAGGTTCCAGGACTGGGGGAAATATAGGCTCTATAGAGGAAGCAGGAGGTTCCTGCTGTCTTAGGGTTTAAGAAGACAATAGCTAGTTATTGCTATAATCACATTATTTGGCAATTGGGTTAACATTGAAATAAAAAAATCTATGAATAAAATTAACTGTTTACCTCATCCACCTGATCCAATACATACATATATATATATATATATATATATATATATATATATATATATATATATATATATATATATATATTTAGCACCAGATCCTGTGTAACCTCTAAATCTCTATTGGTCTGAGCTTACTGTTCATGACCATAGGTGGGAACATTGCAGGATGCACTCCTTTTAGGACCATTATTCCTCAATTGGCAGGGCAGGCTGATCCAGCCTCCCTTTGGAAACTGGGACAGTCCCTACCATTGCTGCTTTATGATGAGGGCACGATCCTGGGAAGGCTCACAAGGGTACCTATTATAATGATCTGGATAAAAGTGACCATTAGAGGTCTAGGTCCATCATATTTGTGTGGGAATCCAAGGATTTCCTGATTAGGACCTCAGATGATGGGATAGTGTGATGTTGACTAAAAAGAACATTATTAAATGAGCCATTCTCTTGCAGGTATCCAACTTTTGTAGTCCTCTCTTTATCTGATGACCCTAGTCTTTCTCCCAGTTGTTCATGTGTTGAATGCCATTTGTTGAACCCAACCAGAATTAGGTTTTTGAGATCTGTATTCTTTGGACCTTTCTGCTAGGTTTTCCAGCTAATTTTATCTAAGTCTAATTCTTTAGGCACTGGGATTCTAGGCTTATTAAGTCTAAGTCTTATCACGTAGCTCTATTAATCACTTCTGTCTAATCCATTACAGAATTTTGATGCCTTCTTTAGGCACTTCTACTAGGATTCCAGGCTTACTTGGTCTAAGTCTTATCACATAGCTCTATTAATCACTTTTACTTAGAGTTATATAATTGTCCCTTGCTTATGGATACATGCATACATGTATCCTTAAGACTAGCCTGTATCTAGTCTCACGAGGTTTCACTCTGTAGGTGGGGTCTGGGGACTTGAACCTGAGTCTTTGCATATTGTAACAGGTACACTCCATGGGGTGCACCATCACCCTGTCCATTATTTCGGTATTTATTGAATGAAGAAGACTACAATCTTGTTAATCACTGTTAAATCATTAGTAAAAAAAAAAAAAGAAAGAAGGAAAAAGGGGTAATAAAAAGCAGCTTGCAGTCCCTACATGAAAAATAATAGTATTATTCTCCTTTCTTAAAGAAAATATAGTCTTTTTAAAAAGAATTATTGTTTTTCACAAGCACAGATAAAATGTGGTGACTAAAGTGCTTCCAGATATGTTTTAAGAGTTGAAGTCTGGATAATTTACCCAGAATGGTGCCTGCTTTGTCATGTATGTGGCCCCAGTTATATCCATGCTCTTATGACATTGGGGGAAGTTTCAGTGCTATGGTATCTTTTCCTCTCTCCTTCTATCTCTCCCTGTAAAAACAGGCCTGGAGATATGAAGCCCCGGCAGCAATAAAAACAAAAAATCCGGGAGTCGGGCTGTCGCGCAGCGGGTTAAGCGCAGGTGGCGCAAAGCACAAGGACCGGCATAAGGATCCCGGTTCGAACCCCGGCTCCCCACCTGCAGGGAGTCGCTTCACAGGTGGTGAAGCAGGTGTCTATCTTTCTCTCCCCCTGTCTTCCCCTCCTCTCTCCGTTTCTCTCTGTCCTATCCAACAACGACGACAACAACAATAATAACTACAACAATAAAACAACAAGGACAACAAAAGGGAATAAATAAATAAAATAAAATAAAAAATCCTAGTGAAACTATTTAGTGTAACTAACAATTGTTTTACAAATTAATTCTGGAAGCATATTTTAAGAGATAGCTTTCATAGAAGTGGAATTGATTTTCTTGTGACAAAATATTATTCTAAGGCCTATTTTCTCTATTTCTGAGTGATTATATTCTGTAATTTGATGGCTTGAGTGTTTTCCCTGAGTTCTTATTCTTGTTTTATTTCTTAGATTTTCCGTTGCGTCTTGACAGTGATTGCTTAGGACTTCATTCCTTCTTTTCTCCCTCCCTCCCTTCCTTCGTTCCTTTTTTTTTTTCCTTTTCTTTTAAATTTTAACTTTAAGCATAACTTGTAACCTTGTTTACATATCTGGGTGTCCAAACTAAGTTTATCTTTCTTAAAGGCCTAAAACACTGTTTTTGCCTCTTAGTTCTTGGTCTGTTTACTTTAACATCTTCAAAAAAAGGTTAAAAAATATAGATCATTAGGTTCTCAAAAGTGAAGTAACTCACCACAAATACGCTTTGCCAATCTATTAGCACAAAGGCATTTATGTACAGAGAACCATTTCTTTTGTTGTTGTCATACTATTTTTCTGGTTTTTACTAGTGATTTAATATTAACAAAATCAGGGATCACAGGGCTATAATTCCAGACCCTTCCCACCACTAGAATTTTGTGTCTCCATACCCTGCATTGGAAACTACAGTAGTTCTCCAAAGGTCACAGATACAGGATATAGTTGACTATTATTTCTCTGTCTATATTGATATATATTTCTCCATTTCTACTATAGTCCTGCCTTCTCTTCCACTCTAAGTCACACCTAAACCTATTACTACTTCTGCATATCCTTCATTTACAATTTATTTATTTATTTGCCTCAGTGTTATTGCTGGGGCTCACTATGAATCCACTGCTCCTGTGACCATTTTTTATTTTGATTGGATAGTACAGAGAGAAATTAAGAGGGGGGAGAAGTAGGGAGGGAGAGAGATACCTGCAGACCTGCTTCACCACTTGTGAAACAACTCCCTTGCAGTGCAATATGCCCTTAACCTGTTGCTCGACCACCCTACCCCCACCTTTTTTTATTTTCTCTCTCTGGGTCTTGATGGAATTTGGTATTTGGAGCACTCTGTTCACCTTCCCCTAACATTTCTACCCCTCTTGATTGTGGAACAAAAATTTTTTATGGTGTGTAGAAGGTGGAAGGTCTGGCTTCTATATTTGCTTCCCCACTGACCATGGATGTTGGTAGGTTGAACCATGCCTCCAGTCTGTTTCTGTCTATCCCTAGGGGGGTAAAGTTCTGGAAAGGTGAGGTCTTGGGACACATTGGTAAGGTGGTTTGCCCAGAGAAGCCAGTTGGAATCATAGCAGCATCTGAAACTTAATAAACAGGAGCCAAAAAAAAAAAAAATGGGAATAGAATAGATAAGACTAGGGATCTTAGGGTGGAAATAAGCTAGGAAATTTATTTTAGGTATGTTACTAGAGACCCATTAATTCAGTAATTTTTGCTGAAGCTTGATAGCTAACCTGCAGGTTAACTAAAAACATTGTCTGAGAAAATGACGTCAGAGTTGAGAATAGGGATACAAAGTTAGATTGGGGCAAAGAGTAGCTCCCAAACGTGAAGAAACTATATAAATAAAATTAACTGTTTATTTTATTGATCTGACCCAGGGCCCATATATAAATTCATATTTAGCACCGGAGCCTGTATAACCTCTGAATCTCTGTCAGTCTGAGCTCTCAGTCAGTGGTCACAGCTGGGAATATTCCAAGCAGCTCTCATTTCAGGACTAGTCTTCTGGAGTGGCAGAGTAGAATCATTTATCCTCCCTTCATCTCCCTTCAGGAACTGGGGCTGTCTCTCCTATTGCTGCTTTATAGTGAGGGCAAGGACCTGGAGAGACCCACAAAAGAGCTTATTATGATGCTACTGATGGAAGTGACAAGTGATGGTGGAGAGAGGAATCTTTTAGAGATCTAGGCCATTTTATCTATGTGGGAGTAGAGGGATTCCCTGCCCAGGGCCCCTGATGATAAGTTGGTCTGTTATTGACCAAAAAGGCCACATTAAGTGAGCCAGTCTCTTGCTCTTATTCAGATTTTTAGTCCTTTCTTTATCTGATGAGCTTAGACTTTCTTCCAGCTGTTAAAGCTTTGAATGTCATTTGTTGTATCCAGATCTGTATAAGGTTTGTGGGGTCTGGCTTCATGTTAGGGAGGAAATGCACTTAGGATTTTAGTGGGGTCAAAGTTAACCTTAAGTTTTATTGCATTTACTTGTTTTATGATTCTAATAAAGGTTGTCATAGGGACAATAATGTTCTTAAGTTGATACCTATATTTTGCCAGGAGGCCTGGGAATCACTTTTTGTTTGTTGAACTGAGGCCTCCCAATAGTGTAATTTTTCCCTTCCCCCAGATATTTTTATTATGAGAGAGTGAACAGCACTTAAGCATTTTTGAGTGCTCTGACACTACCATGTGGGGCCAGATTGGAACCTGGAGGTTATGGCCACGCACATATTCTACCAAGTGAGCCCCTTCATTGTTCTGAGAAACACATACTATTATTTATGATCTATCTTTCCATATGCAACATGTTAGAAATATTTATTATTAAACATTATTTACTATTTTTACTTATTTTGAATAGAGACAGAGAAATTGAGGGGAAAGAGGGAGATAGAGATGAACAGACAGACACCTGCACATTGTTGCAGAGATTCTGAAGCTTTCCCCCTGAACATGGGTACCAGGGGTTTGAACCCGAGTCCTTGTGCCCTGTAAAGTGCATTTAACCAGGTCTGCCACGCCCTGGCCCCAAATTATATTTTTAAGAGAGGATTTTAATAAAAAGCATATAATTCCATTTCATCTTAAAAAAAAAACAGGGATTTGCTGCTGCATTGACATTTAGAAATCTAGTAATTTAACACCTTCATCTTAGATATGAGAAAATGAAGACCTATCGAAATTGAGTTTGTTTTTTTAGCTGAAGTTTTTTAACTAAATGGAAGCATATTCTGATTTCCTAATTTATTGGTTTGGTAATTATGTTTTGGGTAGTAATAAGAAACTTTGATTACAAAAATCATTTTTTGCTTGCATTATTGTTTTTCTGCCTTTATTCTATTGCATTTTGCAGGTAGTGAGCTGTTTGCAAGTATCTTGGTGGGAAACCCATAGGCAAACCTGGTGGAGTTGACTTTACCTCCACAAATTCATGATTATCGTGACTCACAGACTGAAATTGTTTTCTAAATGTCAATTTGAATACTATGTTTTACACTATCTAGGATAACTACTAATGTGAACATCATGGAGTCTTAAAATTCACCCATGTTTCCCCCCCACCCTTTATGAGAGTGGATGTTGGGCTTCATTCTTGATGAGTTCTTTAAGGTTCATTATCCAGAAGATACTTACTCTAATGGTCATCAATAAAGATACATTATAGACGAAATAATTAGTTGGCATTTAAATTAACCTATGGAAGAGGTTGTTGCTGCAGTGCTATGAATGCTGGGTTTGTTAGGGCACTCTTACATGAAATAAAGTTAGGGGCCAGGAGGTAGCGCACATGGTTAAGCACTCACCTCACAGTGCACAAAGACCCAGGTTCAAGCCCCTGGTCCCCACCTACAGGGGGAAAGCTTCACGGGTGGTGAAGCAGAGCTGCAGGTCTCTCTCTCTCTCTCTCTCTCTCTCTCTCTCTCTCTCTCTCCTATCTCCCTCTCCACCTCTCAATTTCTGTCTATATCCAAGAATATATAAATAATAATATTTTTTAAAAATTAGAGTTAGTCTAGCAAAGCAGGCTAATGTTATTGTGTGCATCATTCTTTTCGGGTATTGATGATTGCTGCCTATTTCTTCTCTTCAATTTTCTAGGTGTAGAAGTTAAAGTGTTTCCATTCTGGAGTCTATTGGTTATCTCTTTTATGATATAAATACTTATTATTAGTATTTCCTTTTTTCCCAACACCTTACCAGTCTACAGTAATATCTCTAAGATGGTGGATACATAAGCCTTTTCCTCAGAAACATATCCTAAAATGTACCCTAAGTTTTGTGTTCTTCCCCTAATTTTTATTGGATAGGATAGAGAGAAATTGAGGGAGGACAGGGAGATTAAGGGGGGGAGAGAAAGAGACATCTGGAGACCTGCTTCACTTCTAGTGAAGTACACTTCCTGCAGGTGGAGAGAGGGAGCTCAAATGAGGTCCTTATGCTTGGTACTAAGTGTACTTAACTGGCTCCTCCACTGCCACCCCCCACCCTAAGGTTTGTCTAAGAGATTAAACTGGGGCTGGGAGGTGGTGTACCTGGTTGAATGTACGTGTTGCCATGCACATGGGCCCAGGTTCAAACCCTTGTTCCCCACCTGCAGGTGGGAAGCATCACAAGTGGTAAAATGGAGTTGCAGGTTTTTTTTTTTTTCCTTACACCATCTCTATATCTCCCCCTCTCAATTTCATTGTGTTTCTATCAATAAATAAATAATTAATAATTTTTGAAAGAGATCAGACCAACTGTAATCCCAGCTTGCAGCTATAATTGAACTTGGATATCTGTCTAGCATGGATATTTATCTTCATCTACTAAAATAAAAAGTAGAACTTTTATAATTTTCTTTTTTTTAAATATTTATTTATTTGTTTATTCCCTTTTGTTGTCCTTGTTGTTTTATTGTTGTAGTTATTATTGATGTTGTTGTTGTTGGATAGGACAGAGAGAAATGGAGAGAGGAGGGGAAGACAGGGGGAGAGAAAGATAGACACCTGCAGACCTGCTTCACCACCTGTGAAACGACTCCCCTGCAGGTGGGGAACCGGGGGCTCGAACCAGGATCCTTACACTGGTCCTTGAGCTTTGCACCACTTGTGTGTAACCCGCTGTGCTACCATCCAACTCCCGAACTTTTATAATTTTCATCTAGTCCTCTACTTTTTATATACTCTTTTGTCTCCATTGTTTCTCTTCCATAGATAGGGTTAGGATGTATAGAAGCCAGACTTGTTATAATGGAGATGCATTGTTGACCAATGTCAGTATTTCATGTGGCTTGGTTTAAAGCCACAGGTAGAGGTGAACTTGCCCTTTAATTTTAACTGAAAAACTCACTTCACTATAAGAGAATCAAAGGATAACACTTCTATGACTTCCTATAATTCAGGTGCTTACCAGGGGATATAGGTAATATGTTGTGAGGATTGCAGTATATAAAGTTATTTTGAGAACGGGAGAAAGAATATCCATCTGTCATCCATTTATTGGCTATATTACATCACACACACACTCTCACACACACAATAAGTTTCCCAAAATACATTTGCTTTGTGAAGAAATATCTGACCAGCTGGGTTTCCTGTATAATTTATTTTCTAGTAATAATTTTAGCATTTGGAGTATATAATTAATTCTTTCACACTGTTGAAATAGACTTGAGTATTCATTTGCTAAGTGTAATCCTAACAATTTAGGAAACAACAAATAATGCACCTTCTTTAGTTTCAAAGGTCTTTTCTTTGAAGAATTTATTCCTAGAGACATATTGTCAGTTGCAGAGTTGTAGCATGGGACATATATATTTAAATTTTGAATTTTTGATACTTAAACATCATTATAAACTAGTGTGCCTTTGTATTCAGCAGTTTATTTTTTACATTAGCATTAAGCACAAAACATTAAAGTAAGTGGTCTGTTAAAGAAGCAATCGTTCACATGCATCTTTTTGCAAGTTACAGCTGATAAAAAATAATCAATGCTATTATTCTCATTGGACCTATTTTTGGGTATTCAGATATCACTTAGGAAGGCTTCTCTAGGGCATACTTGCATCTTGCTCACTGCCACAGAGAAAGAAGTTCTGAAACTCATTGTTGCTAGACAATGAAGCTAGCAACTTTATTGCACATTTCCTGTGTAAAAAAGGGAAACACTGAAAGTGACAGACTCAAAAGGTAATACAGTTGCATATTTTGCATGTTTTGAAGGAACTGAATCTGGATCATATGCATGGAAAATCAGGTATCTTTCAGGTGAACTATTTTACCAGCCCAATAATAGAGTTTCTCCTTTTTTTCCTTTTGATAGAGCTAGAGATAAATTGAGAGGGAAAATGGAGGTAGAGAATGAGACGAGAGAGATACCAGCAGCATTGCCTCAGCGTTTTTGAAGCATCCTCTCTGCACCTGGGAATGGGGGACTTGAACCCTGGTCTTTGGTACATGGCAATGTATGTGCTTAACCAGATGTGCCACCACCAGGCTATACATATATATGTTATAAACTAAACTTCATTAGAATGTAATATATTCGCTCTTACAAAAATGTTAAGAATGAGAAGACTAGCCATACACTGGAAATAAATATTTGTACAAGTTATAAGCTGATATTATAAAGGACATTTATCCAAAATATACAAAGAACTTTCAGGGGGCAGGTGGTGGCAAACCTGGTTGAGTGCACTGGTTATTATGGTCAACGAGCTGGGTTCATGCTCCTGCTTCCTACCTGCAGGGGGACTCTTCAGGAGCATCGAAGCAGATTCTGCAGGTGTTTGTCTTTCTCTCTTCCTTTATATTTCTCTTTCCTCTCTTAATTTCTCTCTATCCAATCAAATAGAAAGAAAAGAAAAAAAAATGGCCACTAGGATTGGTGGCTTTGTGGTGCCTGTACCAAGCCCCAATGATAAACCTGATGGCAATAAGAAAAAGAAAGAAAGGAAGGAAGGAAGAGAGAAAGAAGGAGGAAAAAAAGGAATCAAGGAAGGAAGGAAGGAAGGGAGGGAGAAAGAAAAAGAAAGAACTCTTAATATTCAACAATGAGAAAACAAGCAACCCTATTAAAATGTGCCAAAATATGTCATCATCATTGTCATCATCGTCGTCGTCATCATCATCATCTATGGGTCATCCCTGGAGACTGGGGCGGCCCCTGAGAGTCCTGGGGGGGGGGGGGCTGGTGATGAGGGTGATGTGAGTGGAGAGGAGGGAAGTACACAACCAGTTCGGGGAGAAGCCTCTTAGACAACTCGTTTATTAAGGGATATAAGAAATTAGATATACCCAAGGTTCCGAAAGAAGGTTGTGATAATCATTAATACACACAATGCATAGTTACATCTTGACTTACCAAGTATTTGATCACAACTGCAAAGTTACCATATAAGGTCTGGTCATGAGCTCACAATGCCTAGGTAGGCTTTTTTCTCTAAGGGTAAATTACAAGCACCTCAGGGCAGGGTGGGAAGGGAGCAGTTTGAGCAAAACCAGGATATTTGTGGTGGGTTTCAGACTGGCCATACACAGCAATTCATAGCCTTTGTTCAAAAGGGATGGGGGAGCATGTAAAGGAAGGTGCCCCATCTGGAAAAGCACATCCATTATAAGCTCATGAGGTCAGGGGGGACCCGCCTAGCATCTCTCCCAGGAAAGGGGGAGAACTCAGGGTCAACCCATTGAGAGTCTCATGGAAATTATGGCTTGGACTTCCCAGACAGTGGGCCCTTTCCCGACAATCATCTTCATCACCATCCTCTTTGCTGGGTCTCTAATCCTCTGGGCTTAGTTTTTCATATAGAAAACTGTTATTGTTTTCTTCTATGTAATTTATGTTTTTCTTTCTAACATTCAAATCGTTTAATACATTCTGAGTTTGCCTTTGTGTGTGGTGCAATGCCATTAACCTGCTTCATCTTCTGCATCTCTCTGAATTTTCCAGCATCATTGATTGAAAAGACTCTCCTCATCCTACACTCTCAGCTTATGTCATAAGTTAACTCTCTATACATGGAAAAGTGTATGTGTAGACTCTCAATTTTATATAAGTAAATACAAGTTTTTGGATTGTTTTTACTTATATTAATATATTGAGTAACTGAAAATATTTTGTGTCCTATTTAATTTTAAACTAACAAATTTCATTTGTTTATTGCTGTATTGATTTCCATATGTTAATTCATATTTCAATCACATTTGGAAGTCAATACAGCAATAAACAATTGAAATTTGTTAGCAAATTTATTAGTTTAAAATTAAATAGGGCACAAAATATTTTAAATTACTCAATATATTAATATATAATTGCTTATTTTATTATTTATTTTATTGAGGGGATTAATGCTTGGCAGTGTGTTGATTGACACGTGTAGAATTTCATTATGTACTTGGCCTTCCAATTTTTCTCCCTCTTCCCCACTTTCCAGAGTCCCTTACGTTGATGCAATACGCTGTCCAGTCTGTGTTTCACTTAGTGTTTTTCCTCTCGGTCCCTACATATTATATCTTGCTAATAAGTGAGATAATTTTGTATTCATCCTTCTGTTTTGGCTTATCTCACTCAACATGATGTCCTCAAGTTTCATCCAAGAGCATGTAAAGGAGACGACTTCATTGTTTTACGTAGCAGTAAGGAATGATATATATTTTAAATGAAGATATTGTAGTAAGGGAATTAGATGCATGATCTTTTCTACTATATTTGTAATAATTTGTTTATTAAGTCAGAAATGTGATAAATTTGCAAGCAGTCTGTTATAAGGCTGTGGTTAAGGTGCAGCGGTGTTTGTATGTTATACTCTGTGTCTTTTGTTGAACTGAACAACTTCATATCAATTGAGGGTTTCAGCTGGGTACTGAATTCTAGACAACCACAGTATTCTGTTTCCAAAAATGAGTCAAACAGTTCATAGTAGACTAACTCTTGTAAAAATAAAATATAGAAACCAATTCATTAGACAATGATGTATGTAAAGCCACTAGAGAACAATAGAAACAGTAAGAGCTTTTTCTTTGTTTGTTTTAAAGATTTTATTTATTTATTCATGAGAAAGACAGGAGAGAGAAAGAAGCAGATATCACTCTGGTACATGTGCTGCCGGGGACTGAACCCAGGACCTCATGCTTAGAGTCTAATGCTTTATCCACTGTGCCATCTCCCAGACCATGCAGTAAGAGCTTTTTTAAATTTTTTTTTTATTAGTGACTTGATACTGATTTACAAAACTATAAGATAACAGGAACATAATTCTTGCCTCTACCAGAGTTCTGTATCCCTATTCCTTTCATTAGAAGCTATAGTAGTTCTCCCAACATTGCAGATAAGGGTTGACTATTATTTCTGTAACTATCTATCTATATTTATATGTTTGCCAATTTTTTCCTATGTTCCTGCCTTCTCTTCCTTTCTAAGTCACAGCTATAGCTATTAGTACTTCTGAATGTCCTACCTCTTTCTTCTTCTTTCTCCAGGTCCTGATGCAATTAGAGTTCAAAGTCCTCTCATAATTTTCCCCTATCATTTCAACCCCCCTCTGGGGTTTGGACAGATACTTTATTTTATTTTTATTAAATTAATTAATGTTGTAATTTAACTTACAAAGTGGTTTGTGGGGCTGCTGGGGCGCATAAAAGGATTCATAGCAGGGAGCTGGGAACTGATTTAACTGATTTATTAGGGTGAAAGGCAAAATAAGCAATTATCATCAAGGATTAAGAGTACACTAGGTCCATAAAGTCTGAGTATAGTTATCAAAAGTTTAGTTCCATAAGATAAACAATTATCAGCTGTGGTAAATGTTCATGGCTGTAGAGGGGTCTAAAAGTTTACCGGCTAGCAGAGTCACACGTGTTCAGTTCCCAAGAGAAGTAGCCTCGGGAGACACCTGGTATACCTCTGCTGAGATGCGTCTGACCAGAAGCAGCAGCAGCCAAAGTGAGAGTGATCTGCTCAAAGTCCTGTGCTTTTATACATTCCCTTTTCTGTCTGTCCTGCCTCAGAGTGACATCATCATTCGTATGCTAATAGTCCCAAACTCCTGATGGGGTCACAACAAATTAATTAATTAATTATTATTATTATTATTTTGCCAGAGCACTGATCAGATCTGATTTATGGTGGTTCCGGGTGTTTAACCTGGGACTTCAGAGCCTCAGACATGACAGTCTCTTTGCATAACCATTATGCTATCTATTCCTGCTGTTTTTTCTTATTTTACTAGAACACTGATTAGTTCTGGTTTATGGTAGTAAGGGAGATTGAACCTGGGGCTTTGGAGACTCAAGCAAGTGAGTCTCTGCATAACTATTATGCTATCTAACTCCACCCTGCAGAAAGTGAGTTTTGGCTTCTATAATTGCTCTTTTGCTAAACATAGGTATTGGCAGATCAATCCATATCCTAGCCTGAAATAGCAAGAGCTTTTAAGAAGAGTAGAATTCTAGAGAGGGAGAAACTTTCAGAACTGAGCTGAGGATTTTCAGTAGTCTGTAGGAACAGCTACTGAATCTGAACACAGGCTACAAATCACAAATCTGGGTTAGGCTTAGACAGAAGGTCACTGTAAGAAATAAGTCTGTTGAAGAACTTACACAGCCTCGTCTGACTAGAGTAGCAGAATGGAAACTTGAGAAAGCTCAGACGCATGTACAATTTCCAACTGTGACAGTTGTTGAATTTTGAATCAGTATAAGCTTTGTGCAGGATGAATTTCTTGCATTACATGTGATTTTAGGATTGGAAACTTGCCAAGAATATAGACAAGGAAAAAAGTGTATGAGAAGAATAGGTAAGACTTGAAAATACTTATGGAAATACAAATTGCCTTTGATGATCTCTCAGCTTTTTTTCCAGCATCATTTAAATCTTGTTACATAGAGGCTGATAAACTAGGTTTGACCACTGAAAAGAAGATTACTGGTATTTGACAGAACACATGCATCTGTGCGCACACACCACACTTACTGCACGGAACTTGACAGTAGAACATAGCTGATATTACAAAACCAGGGACTTGAGAGATCTCAAAAGAAAATGTAGTCTTCTTCTCAAGATATTTGTCAAAGTTGAAAGCTGTACACTCAAAGACTCAAAGCTAATTCATAAAAATCTAAAGAAGTAAAAAAAATGAAAGATTTTTGTCTATCAGTGTTGAGCAGACAAAAATTCACGAATATTTCCATGCAAACTCATGATGGGCTATCCCTTAAGAACAAAGGGAAACAAAAGTAACCTCAGTCTTCCTCAAATGGCCATTTTACTTTAAGGTAACTCTCCCCATGACTGAGAATTAAGACTCTCAGTACCACTACATTATACTCACTTCAATTTAATTTACCTAGCAAGAGGTAAATTAAAATTTCTCTAGTTGAAGATAGAATTATCTGGATCCTCTAGTATTTTTTAATATTTTATTTTTAACTTTATTTTATTTGATAGTACAGAGAGAAATTTATAGGAAAAAGGGAGAAAAGGAGGGAGAGAGACAGAGAGACACCTGTAGACCCTGCTTCCCCACTTGTGAAGCTTTCCCCTGCCAAGTGTGGACTGGGGACTTGAACTTAGGTCTTTGCACAGTGTAATGTGTGCACTGAACAAAGTGCACCACCACCCATACCCCCCCATAGTATTTTTCTTTTTTAATATGCTGTGTCTAGCATTTAAACAGAAATTACTAGGTACTAAAAGGATAGGTGGATCCATGAAATTGATGATAAAAAGGAGTCACTTTGATAGGTGAAGCATGAGCTGAGAATTGCTTTGGCCAGCAACAAAACAAAACAAAACAAAACTGTAAAGAAACATTTTTTTTTTGTATGGTCAAGTAGTTACTTGAAAATAACTGTGGTAGTGCTGGTTATAGTGCCAGTGCCAGTGAAATAGCTCAAGTGGTACTGATTTTCCCTGTATGCCACCCACATTCAAGTCTGAGAAGCTTTGGTGTTGCGATTCTCCCCCCACAACCCCATCCTCTCCCCCGCCCCCCCGCCTCTATCTTGAAAAAAAAAAAAGGAAGAGCTATGATTGATATGTTCCAAAAAATAAGAGAGAATTACAAGATGAAAACTTAGACTAAAACAAATATATCAATAAAATTAGATAGAAACCCTGAAAATGGACATAAAGAACTTAAGGAGTAGATTTAACTATATACAACAGAATCTATAATCACAAACATGAGAACAGAACTGGAAAACATTAATAAAGTTGAACAATTAGTAAATATAATTATATGATATGGAGACAGCATATTAAAAATCAAATAAAATTAAACAATAAAAAGACACGTTGAAGTTATCTGAAAGAAGATAACAGATCTTAGAATTTTATTAATTATTGATTCTAAGATCTCTTAACAGGGGAAAAATTAAAATCACCTGTCATATTATCTGTTTCTTCCTCCCGTCCTTCCTCTCTTTTCTTTCTTTGTCTCTTTCGTTCTTCCCTTCCCTTCCCTTCCCTTCCCTTCCCTTCCCTTCCCTTCCCTTCCCTTCCCTTCCCTTCCCTTCCCTTCCCTTCCCTTCCCTTCCCTTCCCTTCCCTTCCCTTCCCTTCCCTTCCCTTCCCTTCCCTTCCCTTCCCTTCCCTTCCCTTCCCTTCCCTTCCCTTCCCTTCCCTTCCCTTCCCTTCCCTTCCCTTCCCTTCCCTTCCCTTCCCTTCCCTTCCCTTCCCTTCCCTTCCCTTCCCTTCCCTTCCCTTCCCTTCCCTTCCCTTCCCTTCCCTTCCCTTCCCTTCCCTCCCTTCCCTTCCCTTCCCTTCCCTTCCCTTCCTCCCTTCCTCCCTTCATCCCTCCCTCCCTCCCTCCTTTCTTTCTTTCTTTCTTTCTTTCTTTCTTTCTTTCTTTCTTTCTTTCTTTCTTTCTTTCTTTTTTTTCCCTCCTCCAGGGTTATTGCTGGGCTCGGTGCCTGCACCATGAATCCACCGCTCCTGGAGGCCATTTTTTTTCCCCTTTTTGTTGCCCTTGTTGTGGTTATTATTATTGCCCTTGTTGACGCAATTCGTTGTTGGATAGGACAGAGAGAAATGGAGAGAGGAGGGGAAGACAGAGAAGGGGAGAGAAAGATAGACACCTGCAGACCTGCTTCACCGCCTGTGAAGCCACGCCCCTGCAGGTGGGGAGCCGGGGTTCGAACCGGGATCCTAATGCCAGTCCCTGCGCTTTGCGCCACATGCGCTTAACCCACTGCGCCACCGCCCGATCCCCTCTTTCTCTCTCTCTCTCTCTCTCTCTCTCTCTCTCTCTCTCTCCCTCTCTCTCTCTCTCTCTCTCTCTCTCTCTCTCTTTCTTTCTTTTCTCCAGGGTTATTGCCTGGGCTTGGTGCCTGCACTAGTAATTCACTACTCAGGAGCCCATTTTATCCATATTCTTGCCCTTGTTGTTATTGTTTTTGTTGTTATTGCTGTTGGATAGGAGAGAGAGAGAAATAGAGAGCGGAGAGCAAGACACCTGCAGACCTACTTCACCACTTGTGAAGCGACTCCCCTGCAGGTGGAGAGCTGGGACTTGAACCGGAATCCTTAGGCTGGTCCTTGGGCTTGGCACCATGTGTGCTTAACCCAGTGTGCTACTGTCTGGCCCCCTATTTCATTTTCTTTATGCTTTTCTCCCCTTATAGTTATTTTTAGCTCCTTTCTTTCTTTCTTTTTTAGTTTTATATCCCTTTATCTTCAATTCTTGGCCCCTGTGTATATAGCTGTTATATATACTAAACATAAAGGGTCTTGTCATGGGGGCACCTTTTTCTGTGTCCATTGTTACAATGTCTAACACCTGATTACACTGCTTTCTTTTTTCACTATCTTAAAAATCATGATCCTGGACTCCTAAGAATTAGGGTCAAAGGAGAGAGTATAACAAAAACTAATGAACTCTTAAGGTGACCCAAGTAGATGTCACCGCATGGGGAAAGCAGGATTTATTCCTTTTTTTTGTTCATGAAAAACTTTTCTTGTCCTGCCCACTGGATTTTGTGTTTACTAGTACAAGATAATTGGAATATACTCTGGTGGTAAGAAGTAGATTCACAAGGGCAAGAAACTGGCACACTTTAACGATGACTCTTTAGTCACTATTAGGCCACTCCATCAGCTGGGACCCTAGTTGGGGAGTCTTGAGATTCCCAAACAGACAAAACGGGCCTAGAACTCAAATAAATCCCTCTTTCCAGTGTCATCTCTAGCAGGAGCAACACTATAGACCCCGTTGTGGGCCTCCATAGGACCTTGCCCTCATCATGGATAAACAATGATAGAGAATGTTCCATCCTCTGAAGGGAGGCTGAAAAACATACTCTATGTTCCACCTGAAGAAGATGGGTCCTGAAACTGAGGCAGCTTGGACCTACTCATGACCATAGAATGTGAGCTCAGATCTACAGGGATGAAGAGGTCACATAGGCTCCTAAGCTGAATATGGGCCCCAAGTCAGATCAAATTGATGGGGTTTACAGTCAACAATATTTATACACCTTTCCCATATTTGAGAGCTACTCTGTTCCCTGATGCAGTTTTTGGTCCTTTTTACAGCCATGACATCATCTCCCCATACGATAACTTGGATCCAACTGCAAATCAGATGTCAGGCTCAGAAAAAACAACAACAATAAGAACAAAACTAGTTTAGTCATGGGCCCTTTGGAATATAAGGAAAATATGCCTACTAACTATCTATAAAACAGAGACCTCCCTCCCCCCAATTCATCATCTGAACTATTCCAGTCTTTAGGTCAACAATTTGTTTGGCTTTAGATGTATGTTAACTCTTTTCAGCCACCAGGTTCCAGATGCTAGTATGATGCCAACTGGACTTCCCTGGGCAGACAACACCACCAATGTGTCCTGAAGTCCCACTTCCCCAGAGCCCCACCCTACTAGGGAAAAAGAGAGATAGGATGGGAGTATGGATCCACCTGTCAATGCCCATGTTCAGCTGGGAAGCAATTACAGAAGCCAGACCTTCCACCTTCTGGACCCCATAATGACTCTGGGTCCATACTCCCAGAGGGATAAAGAATATGAAATCTGGGAGTTGGGTGGTAACACTGCAGGTTAAGTGCATGTGGTGTGAAGCGCAAGGACCTGAGGCAAAAGGATCCCATTTGAGCCCCTGGCTCCCCACCTGCAGAGGAGTCGCTTCACAGACTGTGAAGCAGGTCTGCAGGTGTCTGTCTATCTCTCCCCCTCTCTGTCTTCCCCTTCTCTCTCCATTTCTCTCTGTCCTATCTAACAACCATGGCATCAATGACAACAACAATAATATCTGCAGCAAAAATAAAAAATAAGGGCAACAAAAGAGAAAATAAATAAATATAAAAAAAATTTTAAAAAAGAAAAGAATACGAAAGCTATCAGGGGAGCAGATGTGATATGGAGTTCCGGTGGTGGCAATTGTGTAGCGTCGTAACCCTCTTAACCTATGGTTTTTGTCATTGTTTCCTATTTTATAAATAATTTTTTTTTAATTTTTAAATTTTTTTATTTAAGAAAGGATAAATTAACAAAACCATAGGGCAGGGGGGGTACAGCTCCACACAATTCCCACCACCCAATCACCATATCCCATCCCCTCCCCTGATAGCTTTCCCATTCTCTATCCCTCAGGGACCATGGAACCAGGGTCTTTGTGGGTTGCAGAAGGTAGAAGGTCTGGCTTCTGTAATTGCTTCCCCGCTGAACATGGGCGTTGACTGGTCGGTCCATACTCCCATTCTGCCTCTCTCTTTCCCTAGTAGGGTGTGTCTCTGGGGAAGCAGAGCTCCAGGGTACATTGGTGGGGTCTTCAATCCAGGGAAGCCTGGCCAGCATCCTGATGGCATCTGGAACCTGGTGACTGAAAAGAGAGTTAACATACGAAGCCAAACAAATTGTTGAGCAATCATGGACCCAAAGCTTGGAATAGTGGAGAGGAAGTGTTAGGGGGGTACTCACTGCAAACTCTAGTGTACTTCTGCTTTCAGGTATATATTTTGCAGTAGTTTATGGATACGTGTGAACATATGCTCTCTCTCATAGAAAATGGTGTATACCTAGGTTTTGAGACTTTGTTAGAAAGTGAACCACCTGAGATGAAATTAGAGTATACTATGAAAGAAAAGGTCTCACCCGAGTAATTAAGCCGAAGGGTTGTCATTCCACACGTGAAGTCTCTGGACACTGTCTGAAGTGAAGCATGTTGAGGTGGCAATCTATGCATTGATTAGGTTGCGATCGGCAGATGTAACATTATTTGATATGGATTGGGAGAGGCATACGGGAAAGTGGGCCCTATCCAAGGGTTCCAGGACTGGGGGAAGTAGAGGCTCTATAGTGGGGATGTGAGGTTCCTGCTGTCTTAGGGTTCAAAAAGACAATGGATAGTTAATGTTATCATCACATTATTTGGTAATTGGGTTAACTTTGAAAAGTCCTTTTGTTAGGGTTTTCTGTACAGCACCCAGTATCTTGTATATAGCTGTGCTATTGTTTGCTTCTGATCTACTTGGTCTAGGCTTTTGAGAGAGTCCGCATATCAAATAGACAGCCTATATATTAAAAAGACTCAGTCTGTGTTTTAAAAAACTTTGAGACATACAATTAATTTTCTCCCTCTCATATTAATTAACTAGTGATTTATATGACTAAATTTTACTAGGAGTGTACATAAACACCATTCCCACCACCGAAAGACTGTGACCCATCCCACCCACCCACTCCCACCCCCCACTGGCCCAGGAAGCTGCATGTCTACCCCTCACCACAGGGCTTTTACTTTGGTGCCCTACTTACAATTTGGTCAGGTCCTACTTTTAGTTTACCTTTCAGATCTTCTTACTCAACTTCTGTTGATGAGTGGGATCATCCCATACTCATCTTTATCTTTCTGATTTAGCTCACTTAACATAATTCCTTCTAGCTCTGTCCAAGATGGGTCAAAGAAGGTGGGTTCATTGTTCTTGATAGCTGCAGAGTATTCCATTGTGTCTATATACCACAGCTTTCTCAGCCACTCATCTGTTGTTGGGCACCTGGGTTGCTTCCAGGTTTTAGCTATTATGAATTGTGCTGCTATGAACATAGGAGTACACACCTCTTTTTGGTTGGGTGTTATGGAGTCCTTGGGGTATAACCCCAGGAGAGGAATTACTGGATCATATGGAAGGTCCATGTCTAGCCTTCTGAGAGTTTTCCAGACTGCTCTCCACAGAGGCTTTACCAATTTACATTCCCACCAGCAATGCAAGAGGGTTCCTCTGTCCCCACATCCTCTCCAGCATTTGTTGCTGCTGTCCTTTTTGATGTATGCCATTCTTACAGGAGTAAGGTGGTATCTTAGTGTTGTCTTAATTTGCATTTCTCTGACAATCAGTGACCTAGAGCAGATTTTCATGTGTTTTTTAGCCTTTTGGATCTCCTCTGTAGTGAATGTTTTGTTCATTTCCTCTGCCCATTTTTGGATGGGGTCATTTGCTTTTTTGGTGCTAAGTTTGCTGAGCTCTTTATATATTTTGGTGATTAGTTTCTTGTCTGATGTATGGCATGTGAAGATCTTCTCCCATTCTGTGAGGGGTCTCTTTGTTTGTTTAATAGTTTCTTTGGTTGTGCAGAAGCTTTTCAATTTGATGTAGTCCCATTGGTTTGTTTCTGCTTTAGTCTTCCTTGCAATTGGGTTTGATTCATCAAAGATGTCCTTGAGGTGTATGTGGGAAAGTGTTTTACCAATGTTTTCCTCTAAGTATTTGATTGTTTCTGGTCTGACATCTAGGTTTTTGATCCATTTGGAGTTGATTTTTGTTTCTGGTGAGATAAAGTGGTTCAATTTCATTCTTCTTCATGTTACAACCCACTTTTCCCAGCACCATTTATTGAAGAGAGCCTCCTTTTTCCATTTAATCCTTTGGGCCCCCTTATCAAAGATTAGATATCCGTAGGTGTGGGGAATAAAATTTTTTTTTAAAAAAGAAGTAGATTCACATTTTGGTCCATCCTTTAATTTGATAGTGTTTGAGTCACAGTATTGCAAATGATAAGCAACGGAAAAGGAAATCAGCATCTATGGAAGGATCAAAATAGCGGACTAGCTTTATGACATTAGACAGGTTTGGATCTATATACTCTTCATACGCCCGCTAAGACTTTTTTCCTTTATTAAACCTCAGAAATTTGAAGGTTTTTTTTAATTTTTAGGATTTTAACTTTAAAGCAATAAAGTGATTAAAAAATAATTTGCCCGTTTACCAGCACTTTTCTTTTTTATTAATATTTATTTTATTTATTTACTCCCTTTTGTTGCCCCTTGTTTTTTATTGTTGTACTTATTATTATTGTTGTCATTGTTGTTGGATACGACAGAGAGAAATGGAGAGAGGAGGGAGAAGACAAAGAGAGGGAGAGAAAGATAGACACCTACATACCTGCTTCACGGCTTGTGAAGCGACTCCCCTGCAGGTGGGGAGCCAGGGCTCGAACCGGGATCCTTAAGCCGGTCCTTGTGCTTTGTTGCACCTGTGCTTAACCTGCTGTGCTACAGCCCAACTCCCTTACCAGCATTTTTCTAAGTTTGGTAGTCAGAAACACAGAAGGGCTTTCAACATGAAAAATAGTGAATAGTCCTTTACATAAACATCACATCATTTTAAACACTCCAAGAGTATCATGATGAATCAACAGCCTTGGGATGAGTTAGCCATGTTCCTTCTGTCTCCTGTTCAGCCATATTTGTGATCACACATAGGGAGAGAAATCTCCATTTATCCCCTTCTACTCATTTGCATAGTTTTTCGGTCTCACTTTTGTAATTTAATATCTAATATAACCAAAGAATGTTTGTCAATCATCATGACTTTTATTTCGCCATAATCCTTTCATTTCAGTTTATTTTATTAATAGCTAAAGGGTAGAGGATATGTGGATTGTCGATTTATGATTTCCACATGATCTTTGATCTTTGACCTCCATATGATCATCTCTGGGGTTTCACTATTCCAGCCTGACTTTCTCAAATAAAGTGAGAGCAACACAGAGAGAAAGAAAGAACAGTCCCAAAACTTCCTTCAGTCCAGTAGGGGTCTGCCTTGAGCCTGAGTTACACTCATGGCAAAGCAGCATGCTATCCAAGCGAGCTATGGACTCTGTTGTTGGCTGTGGGTCTACATCATTGTGATTGCTCAGTGCGCTCTGTGTCTCTAAGCTTCAGTTCTTTTTTTAATCCCCAGACTACACAGTAGAAGGGGGGGAGGTAAAATATTGACATTGGATGTCAAAGATAAAAGAAAATAGGCTTGATAAAAAGCAGCTCAGAGCCCTTCCTTCTCACATACCCCATGGACTTTACTTATACAGATCTGGCTACAGCTGGATCACATGCCAAAATCTTGTCCCTCTCCTAGAGAGCTATGGAGAACTAGATAAGGCAGAGGAGAGTATTGGATTTGCTGTGGTAAGTTTCTAATGTTGACTAAGGTTATTTCTGTCTCTTTATATTTCAAAAGTCATTAGATATCACACATAAAAACTACAATTCATGACAATGATGAATAAATAAAATAGCAATGTGGTAGATACTGCATGTGCTTTGTAGAGACTGCAATCTGGGAACGTACCTGGGAATGTAGCTGCCTTGTCAAGTCATACACCCAGTGACTCAGGCAGCACTGGCAGAAGCTTTAGAGTTGTAGTGTCTGTCCCTTCCTCCCCACAGCCCCTGGCTCCCCACTCCCCTGTGTTTGTCTGTCTCTTTTTTTTTTTTTCTCTCTTTTCCTAAAAAAGTCTGCCTGGAACATTGTAGCTTAGTGACAGTGACAAACAAACAAACTAAAAGAGATGGTTGAATATTACTGAAATGAAACAAGTAAGGACTTAGCCTATAAAAGTAAAGTGGAACTTTGAGGCACAATTTGCTTCCATATTTCAAAAAAGAACCATGTCTGGTAATTATTTTTTCATTTTATAGCTATATAAAGTCAACACATTATATACCCTTAAACTCACACCATGTTATCTGTCAAGTAGAACTCTGTAAAGCTTGAGAAAACCAATCTTGTCAATTCATCTCCCAAACAAACTAATCAGCACATCTAACAGTGAAGAAAAGGGACAAGGAAAGAAACGCATTTGAGGAATTATTTTATATCCATTGAACTCTTAATATCCTGCTGTGCTGATATTTATTTCGGTCATGTGCTTATAATCAGCATCTCTTCACTCCTCTTCATACTAATCATACACTTTGGAACTAAACTGAACTTTAGATGAACACAGTGACAGTTGGCAACTCTGCTTGGGTATACTAATTTAGATAAATATAGAACAACATGTTAAGTGAAAAAGATATATACTATTTAAGTTTTGTCAGAACAGACACACACACACACACACACACACACACACACACACACACACACACACACACACACTCCTTAAATCCCACCATCAGAGTTCTAGAGTCATTCACACTATCAAACTGATCCCTTCTGTCCATTTCTTCTCTGTTTCCTTTCACATCCACCACATTTTTCAGTCTGTTTTTGTTGTAATTTGTTGGTTTGTGAGTTTGTTTTCTTTAGTTATTTATATTCCACGTACGAGTGAAACCATGTAACAATTCTCTTATCACTTTCTGATTTATTTCACTCAATATAATAAAACCAGGTTGAACTCTGGCAAGATTTATGTCTTTTTTGGTAGCTAGGTGGTATTCCATTGAGTATGTATGCCACAAATTCTTTATTCAACATTTTAGGTTATTTCCATGTCTTTTAAAAATGTTTTGCTTTATTTATTTATTTATTTATTTATTTATTTTTATTGTTCTTGAATTTGACAGAAAAGAGAGAAATTGAGAGGGAGCAGGGAGATAGAGAATGAGAGAGAGAGAGAGAAAGAGAGAGAGAGAGAGACCGACCGACCTGCAGTACTTCTTCAATGCTTGTGAAATTTCCCCCATGCAGGTGGGGACTAAGGGCTTGAACCCTGGTCCTTGCTCATGTTAAACTATGTGCTCATCTGTCTACACCAGAACCCAATCCGTCCATGTCTTGACTATTGTGAATAATGTCATCAAATTACTTGACACTTCTTGTGAAGTACTTTCTTTCTCTTCCTCCTCCTCCTCTTCTTCCTCCTCCTTCTTCTGCATCTGCTTCTCTAAAGTTTATTGGAGTAGGGAGAGGTTAGTGGTTTACACTACCATTGTTGTCACATAGTTACAACTTATCTCTCCATGATGGGTGTCTTGAAGACACTCTCTTCCCCATCATCAAGTCACAGGACCCCAGAATCCCTTCTGTCACCCTTTTCTCTCCGTTCTCAAAGTCCTTTGTTTTATTACAATATGCTATACTCAGTCTAAGTTTCACCTTATGTTTTCCCTTACAGTTTTTGCTTCTTAATTTCTTATGTGAAGTCTATTATGATTCCATACAAACATAGATTTGTTCAGGAATGTGATTAACTTGGGTTAAATATTTATTTCCACTTAAATTATTATGTAGTTATATTAATAAGAAAGTATATAATGTAATTAAACAGTTTTTTTAATTATATGCATTTATTGGATAGAGACAGCCAGAAATCAAGAAGGGAGGGGGTGACATAGAAGAAAAGAGACAGAGAGACACCTGTAGCACTGTTTCACTGCTTGCAAAGCTTTTCTCCTGCAGGGAAACTGAAAAATCAAACCCAGGTCCTTGTGCATTGTAACATGTGTGCTCAACCTGGTGTGCTACCACCTGGCCCTCAATAATGTAATTTTTAATATAGAAGTTTCTCATCTTGTCTTAGCCTTTCACCAAAAGACCTTTTCTGAAATAGTTTCAATTGAGCCTTCTAAGCTACCTCAAGTAAATTTCTTTCTTTTAAAAAACTTTTATTATTATCTTTATTTATTGGATAGAGACATCTGGAAATGTCTGGTGAAAGAGACATCTGGTGAAAGGAAGGTGGAGGTAGAAAGGGAGAGAGACGGAGAGAGACAGAGAGACACCTGCAGCCGTGCTTCACCACTCATGAATCTCTCCCCCCCCCCCCCGTAGGTGGTGACCAGAGGCTTAAAACGAAGTCCTTACTCACTGAAACTATGTGTGTTCAACCAGGTTTGCCACCACCCAGATCCCTCCAAGTCAATTTCTAAATCACTATCTTCTGTAAAGAAAATATATTATTGATAAGAGTATTGCTAATTACTGAGTTTTTGCAGCAAAAATGCTGGCTGGAGGGCACTTTGAATATTACAAATGCATCCAGGAGTATGCCATTATGTCAAGGTTTTGGGGGATCCTCCACTTTCCATTTAAATGTAGCCATCCTGATTGCAGTTTGCTTTGTCTCAGTCTGTCATATTTCTGTAAGCAGCCATTGATAGACTGAATGGTTTACACAAAACAGAAATTGATATATTCTAGATATTGGGAGATCCAAGAACAAGGTGCTGGCAGATTTGGTGCCTGGTGAGAGAGTTTACTTTCTGTTTCAAGAGAATAGTTCTCTTGTGTCCTCTCAATGTTAAAGGTGTTAATCCAATTTAGGATGGAACAAGCCTTATAATCAAGATTAATAAAGATCACCATTTTCAAGTACAGTCACTAATAGACTTAAGCGAGAGATGAAGACAGGGATCTGACTGGTTGAAAGTCTGTGAAGCTTTAACTTTAGTGACCGTTAGGACTCTTTAAAACAAATATAGTTGTGTAAGAAAGAGCCTTTGTTGGCCAAGGGGGGAGGTCCTCTGAGTTTTACTTCTGTGATCATTTCCCCAACTGATTTCTAGGAATTGTATTTGAGGTTTGAGGTTCTGAATCCAAGTCTCTCTCTTTTTTAAATATAGGAACATTAAATTTCATGTGTAATATATCACACTTCAAACTCCTTGTGACTTGGGATTTACATGAACTGCTTACACTTGAAACTGATTTGTCATTTTTCAACATCAGTTTCAGTACCAATAGAGTTTGTATGGAAGTGTGGTTAGACTGGATTCCTACAGAATCTGTAATTCTTTCTTATTTTGCTCTTTTTTCATGTACTCACTTTTTTCTTTAAAGGTATCATTTATTTCTGTGACCAGGTAAAAGAAATGGAAAGCATTTTTTTTTAAATTTTTTATTTAAGAAAGGATTAGTGAACAAAGGCATAAGGTAGGAGGGGTACAACTCCACACAATTCCCACCACCCAATCCCCATAACCCACCCTCTCCCATGATAGCCTTCCCATTCTCTAACCCTCTGGGAGCATGGACCCAGGGTCGTTGAGGGTTGCAGAAGGTAGAGGGAAAGCATTTTTATATATGTTTTTATCCTGCAAGAGTTGAATTGCCATTTTGGAAAACACAAACACAATTAGTAATTTCAAAAGTTATGTTTACTTTTATAGTTACTAGTTTAGTGTTTAAGGTAGTAAAAAGAAATGACATTCATTTTGTAACTTTTCTGGTCTGAATAATTAGATCATATCTTAAACTTATTTCACCAAGCGAAATTGGGAGTTCCTCAATTTTCATTTTAATTTCTGTAAAGTAATACTAGCAATTCCCAAATCACAGAGCTTCAGTGATCAACAAAATAATATATATAAACCACAATGTTGCAGAATTTCAGTAATTTTAAGTAACAGTGGCATGCATACATAGTCATTTTTCTGGTGCATTTTAAACCATTTAAATACTATTCCTTCTATATTATATAAAACATGAAATCATACAAAAGCAGTGTTTTGACAATAAGTTCATTTTCTTATTTCCTTCCTCTTTTCTGTCTGTTTTTTTTCTCTTTCTTTCTTTTTTCAGTAGGATTATTGCTAGGGCTTTGTACCTGTACAACTCCACCATCATTCCTAGTGGTTATCCCCTCTCCTTTTTTTTTTCTTTCTTCTTTACTTCCTTTTTCTTTCCCTTTTTTTTTCTTTTTTTCTTTCTTTATTCCTTTCTCTCTTCCCCCTACTCCTTTTCTTTCTTTAATATAGGGAGGGAGGAAGGGAGGGAGGTAGGGAGAGAGGGGGGGAGAGAGAGAGGAGAGAAAGACATTTGCTGCATTGTTCCACTGGTCATAGGGAGAATACAGGTCCAAGAAGGATTCAGAGGACCTAGTGGCAGTTGTATTGTTATATGGGAAACTGGGGAATGTTATGCATGTACAAACTATTGTACTTACTGTTGAATGTAAAACATTAATTCCCCAATTTAAAAAAATCAGAGTCAAAAAGAAAGAAAGAAAGAAAGAAAGAAAGAAAGAAAGAAAGAAAGAAAGAAAGAAAGAAAGAAAGAAAGAAACTGCTTGCAAGGGTGCCTGGAGCTTGAACCCAGATCTTTGTGCATGGGAAAACTTTTTTTAAAAAATGTTTTTATTATCTTATTGATTTAATGGATAGAGACAGCCAGAAGTCAAGAGGATGTGGGAGACAGAGAGGGAAAGAGACAGAGAGAAACCTGCTAACCTGTTTTGCCACTTGCAAAGTTTTCCCCCTACAGGTGGGGCCAGGGGCTCAAACCTGGGTCCTTGAGCATTGTAACATGTGCCCTCAATCAGATGAGCCATCACCCAGCCCCTTGATATAGTCACACTCATCATGTATTATTTGTCTTATTAAATAATAATAATAATAGGGAGTCAGGCAGTAGGGGTGGTAGTGCAGTGGGTTAAGCGCAAGTGGCGCGAAATGCAAGGACCAGCGTAAGGATCCCGTTTCGAGCCCCCAGCTCACACCTGCAGGGGAGTTGCTTCACAGGCGGTGAAGCAGGTCTGCAGGTGTCTGTCTTTCTCTTCCCCTCTCTGTCTTCCTCGCATCTCTCCATTTCTCTCTGTCCTATCCAACAACAATGATATTAATAACAACAACAATAATAACTGCAACAACAACAACAAAAAGGCAACAAAAGGAAAAATAAAATAATAAAATAATATCTACAGGAAAATTTTTATTATTTTCATTTCTTTCCATAACTGTTGAGGCACACTCAAATGAATGACTCCTTTCATTTCTGTACAAGGATGTGAAGTTAGAAGTCACAGTGCTTATTTTATGTATACATTACAGATGAGAAAAATGGAGGTCCAAGAATATTAAATAATTTTCTCAAGACTTAAGACGTATTTTAATAATGAATTGAGTTGGTTCCACTTCTACAATAAAAATCAGGCAAGCTGCCTGGGGTAGAGTGGCAAGTGGATAAAGCCTTGGATACTCAAGCATGAAATTCCGAGATCAATTCCTAGCAATGCATGTGCCAAAGTGATGTTCTGGTTCTCTCCTTCTCATTGATCCATAAATGAATTATAAATATGTGAACAACATAAAGTAAAAAAAAAAAATCCTTTGAAATGAGTTCCGTGCTTGATTAATCTTTGTGTATGGGCTGTAGCGAATCAGATATTTTAAGTTTTATTTATTTATTTATTCCCTTTTGTTGCCCTTGTTTTATCATTGTAGTTATTGTTGATGTCATTGTTGTTGGATAGGACAGTGAGAAATGGAGAGACTAGGGGATGACAGAGAGGGGGAGAGAAAGAGAGACACCTACAGACCTGCATCAATGCCTATGAAGTGACTCCCCTGCAGGTGGGGGTGGGGTGGGGCTCAAACAGGGATCCTTAAGCAGGTCCTTGCGCTTTGTGCCACCTGTGCTTAACCTGCTGCGCTACTGCCCGACTCCCCCAGGTTTTTTTTTAGCTTATTCCCTTTTGTTGCCCTTTTTATTTTATTGTTGTAGTTACTATTGGTGGTGTTATTGATGTCGTCATTGTTGGATAGGATAGAGAGAAATGGAGAGAGGAGGGGAAGACAGAGAAGGGGAGAGAAAGATAGACACCTGCAGATCTGTTTTACTGCTTGTGAAGTGACCCCCCCCCCCCTTGCAGGTGGGGGGGGGGCTCGAACCGGGATCCTTAAGCCAGTCCTATCGTTTTGTGCCACCTGCGTTTATCCCGCTGTTCTACCTGTGGACTCCCTTTATGTATTCTTTTGTCAGAAAGAGAGATACAGAGAGAGAAAGACAGCCTGACACAGACCGAGGGCACCAAGCTTCTACCTGTGTGCTGGAGGCAGGTCTCAAACCTGAGCCACAGGAATGACAAAGGAAACACATTTATACATGAGCTATCTTGCTGACTTTAAAACAGAGTTTTATGTCTGTTAAGTATAATGTGCAGATTTGTTGATTCGTAATCAAAGTTTTTCAGCTCAAGGTATATAAATATACTAAAAGATTAGTGATGAAGTAGATCACTATGTACTCAATAGCCTATAAAACCACAGCCTGTAACAACTACTTACGTGGATTTTAATGAAGCATTCCAAGATCTGTAACTGTTTGTCTTTAAACGTATTCATATTATTCTATAAATAAGAGTGAAGAACTGAAGCTTACAATCAAATATTAATTCCAATCGATGTATATACCATAAGTGGACTACAGGAATAGCATTCCATTTATAGATTTCTTTTTATACAAAGCCTGACAATATACAAAAACTTTAAATGTATCTTCATACTTGTAATTGCTGATAAGAACTAATCAGCACCTTCAGAGGGATAGCAGTGTTATTATCATGTTTTTTAAGCCTTTAGCAATCATTGATACTAAAAGAAGAAATTTCAAGTGTAAATCTGCCACCCATGTACAGTGACCATTTGGATATATTTACAAATGTCTTTGACTTACAGTTTATTTTTCATTAGAATGTGAATATAATAGCATTTAATCTGTGTATTCTTTTTTTAAGGTGTCTAGATGTTGTTTATTTAGAGAATTTTGCAGTCACAATTTCTTTTTTTTTTATTTAAAAAAGGAGGCATTAGCAAAACCATAGGATAAGAGGGTACAGCTCCCCACCACCAGTTTTCCCACCACCAGATCTCCATATCCCATCCTCTCCCCTGATAGCTTTCCTGTTCTTTAATTCTCTGGGAGTATGGACCCAGGGTCATTATGGGGTGCAGAAGGTGGAAGGTCTGGCTTCTGTAATTGCTTCCCTGTGAACCTGCTTATTCTGTGGGTTGTTGAGGTCAGCTTAGGTTATATAAGCAAAGGAACTTTTAATCTCTACTGCTTATAAGATGTAAATATTATCATTTATTTTAATGTTTGTTTATAGTCTTTTAGGAAGAAATAATTTATACATTTAAGGGGAGGGTCTGGACACATTTAGACTCCTCCTGTTTGTTTCTAAGAAGAACCTGTTGCTTAGTAAGTGATGTGTTGGCAAGCTAACACATCGTATTGAATGATAAGAACTCAGTCTATATATACATAGCCATCCTGTGTTTTTTAAATTTAATTTTAAATATTTTATTTATTTATTAATGGTAAAGGGGGAAAGAGAGAAAGAACAAGACATCACTTTGGTACATGTGCCACTGGGGATTGAACTCAAGACCTTATGCTCGAGAGTGCTTGAGAGTCCAATGCTTTATCCACTGTATCACCTCCTGGACCACTTAAATTTAATTATTTTATTTATTGGATAATGCGAGAGAAATAGGGAAAGTAGGGAGAAAACAGAGCGAAAAAGAGACACATGCAAACCTGTTTCACTGCTCTTGAAGCTACCCCCTCGAAGTAGGGAGAAGTTTTTTTTCTGCCTCCAAGGTTATTGCTGGGGCTCGGTGCCTGCACCATGAATCCACTGCTCCTGGAGGCCTTTTTTTTTGTTGTTGTTTTTTCCCCTTTTGTTGTCCTTGTTGTTGTAGCCTTGTGATTATTATTGTTGTTGATGTCGTTCATTGTTGGATAGGATAGAGAGAAATGGAGAGAGGAGGGGAAGACAGAGAGGGGGAGAGAAAGATAGACACCTGGAGACCTGCTTCACCGCCTGTGAAGGGACTCCCCTGTAGGTGGGGAGCCCTGAGGAGCTTGAACCGGGATCCTTAGGCAGGTACTTGTGCTTTGTGCCACGTTCTTTTTTTTTTTTTTGCCTTTTTTGTTATTATTTATTTATTTTAATTTCTTTATTGGGAGATTAATGCTTTACAATCAACAGTAAAATACAATAATTTGTACATGCATAACATTTCCCAGTTTTTCACATAACAGTTCACCCCCCACTAGGTCCTCCTCTACCCGTGTTCCAGGATCTGAAACCCACCCCCCACCCCAGAATCTTTTACTTTGGTGCAATAACTCAGACTTCTTAAAATTAAAAAAAAAATTATTTATTATTTTTTTGTATTTAAGAAAGGAGACATTAACAATACCATAAAATGAGAGGGGTACAATTCCGCACAATTCCCATAATCCGATCTCCACATCCCACCCCCTCCCCTGATAGCCTTCCCATTCTCTATCTCTCTGGGAGTATGGATCCAGGGTCGTTGTGGGTTGCAGAGGGTGGAAGGTCTGGCTTCTGTAATTGCTTCCCCGCTGAACATGGGCGTTGACTGGTCGGTCCATACTCCCAGTCTGCCTCTCTCTTTCCCTAGTAGGGTGGAGCTCTGAGGAAGAAGTTGAGAAAGAAGAACAGAAAGGGAAACTAAAAGCAGGATCTGATTAAATCGAGAGCAGGGCACCAATGTAAAAACACTGTGGTGAAGGGGAGGGTGGCCATTGGGCTTCCCGGCCCAGCGGAGGGTGGGGGGGCGGGGATGGGACACAGTCTTTTTGTGGTGTTGGGAGGGGTGTTTATGTACAATCCTATTAAAGTGTAAACATCATATAAACCACTATTTAATTAACATGAGAGGCGAAAAACTGATGATATGTCTAGAACTTCTTAAAACACAGACTGAGTTTTTTTAATACACAGGCTGTCTTTGATATATTCTCTCCCAAAAGCCTAGACCAGGGAGAACAGAAGCAACCGACAGCACAGCTATATACCAGATGCTGGGTACTATACCCCAAACCCTATCAAAGGGACTTTCCAAAGTTAACCCTATCACCAAATAATGTGATGATAACAATAACTATCCATTGTCTTCTTGAATCCTAAGACATCAGGAACCTCACATTTCCACTATAGAGCCTATATTTCCCCCATTCCTGGAACCTTAGGGTGGGGCCCACTTTTCTGCATGCTGTGCCACGTACTCTTAACCCTCTGCGCTACTGCCGGACCCCCATATGCAAACTTTTCTTGCAGCTATTTTGCTTTGTATGCATCCATGACCCTCAGGCACATATATTAAACTTTTTTTTATTTCAGACTCTAAGTACAGTGAGGGAGTACTTTTACAGTATTTTGAAGTGCCCAGGTTAGTGGACTAGATTCCCCTGTCTGTCAGTCCGTCATGAGACCTATGCATAGCAAAGAGTTGGGTCCTGTATGCCTTGTCCTCCTGTAATTTATGTGATTACAATTATACTACCTTTTAAAAAAAAGACATTCTTTTTTAATATTTATTTTCCCTTTTGTTGCCCTTTTTTATTGTTGTAGTTATTATTGTTGTTGTTATTGCTGTAGACGTTGTTGTATAGGACAGAGAGAAATGGAAAGAGGAGGGGAAGACAGAGAGGGCGAGAGAAAGACAGACACCTGCAGACCTGCTTCACGCCTGTGAAGCGACTCCCCTGCAGGTGGGGAGCCAGTGCTCAAACAGTACTTGTGCTTTGCGCCACAACCCGCTGCACTATGGCCTGACTCCCAATACTACCTTTTTTTACAAAAAAAAAATTATTTGTAAAAAGGAAACACTGGCAAAAACCATAGAACAAGAGGGGTACGACTCCGCCTAATTCCCACCACCAGAACGCCATATCTCATCCCCTCCCCTGATCGCTTTCCTATTCTTTAACCCTCTGGAAGTATGGGCCCAAGGTCATTGTGGGTTGCAGAAGGTGGAAGGTCTGGCGTCTGTAATTGCTTCCCAGCTGAACATGGGCGTTGACAGGTCGATCCATACTCCCAGCCTGCCTCTCTCTTTCCCTAATGGGGCAGGGCTCTGGGGAAGTGTTGCTTCAGGACACATTTTGGTGGTGTAGGCTGCCCAGGGAAGTCCAGTTGGTATCATGCTAGCATCTGGAACCTGGTGGCTGAAAAGAGTTAACATATAAAGCCAAACAAATTGTTGACTAATCATGAACCTAAAGGCTGGAATAGAGCAGATGAAGAGTTGGGTGGGGGGGTCTGCGTTTTGCAGATAGTTATATTTTAGTTTTATTCCAAAGGACCCATGACTATACTAGTTAGTTTTTTCTGAGCCTGACGTGATATGCAGATGGATCCAAGTTATCGTGTGGGGCAATGTCATAAAATCATTTCTCTGGAACCAGAAAATATCTAGAATTGCCAAAACAATCTTGAGGAAAAGAAACAAAAATGGAGGCATCACACTCCCAGATCTCAAACTATATTATAAGGCCATCATCATCAAAACAGACTGGTGCTGGAACAAAAATAGCCACACTCACCAGTGGAACCTAATTGAAAGCTCAGAACTAACCCCCCACACCTATGGACAACTAATCTTTGATAAGGGGGCCCAGAGTAGTAAATGGAGGAAGGAGACTCTCTTCAATAAATGGTGCTGGGAAAACTGGGTTGAAACATGCAGAAGAAGGAAACTGAACCGCTATCTCAAAACAAACAAAAATCAACTCCAGATGGATCAACATCCAGATGGACCTGGATGTTAGACCAGAAACTATCAAATACTTAGAGGAAAACATTGGTGGAACACTTTCCCACCTAAACCTCAAGGACATCTTTAATGGTATACTGCCTTTTATAAGAAGAAATGGGAAGAAAGTGGACATTACGAAGGTAAGGGAAAATCTAGTAGATCACAGTTCCACCATCCATGGAGTTCTCCTTGCTTTTCTTATATGGTGCTGGTTATGAACTTAGAGCCTCAGACATGCAAAATAGGTGCCTGACCTTTGAGCCACGTCCCAGGCCTCTCCTTTTACTCTTGCTGTCAGTAAACTTTGTAGCATGGCAACCATATGAGTATGTTCTCAGTAACCTTTAATCATACCCTGGTCTCCACCTTCAGTGGCTATTATTATTATTTTGCCAGAGCACTGCTCAGCTCTGGCTTATGATGACGTGGGGAACTGAGCCTGGAACTTTCGGAGCCTCAGGCAGGAGAGTCTCTTTGCTATCTACCCCTCCTAGGGCCGTTATCATTCTTTTAACTCTGGCATTACTCATTTAGTATTTTACCCTGGAGTTTAGCCTGACTACTAAATGAAATGATATTACTTTAAGTTATATTGTTATACTGAAGGTGTTATTATCTGTCTGTATTGTACTTTTTCCCTGCTGTTGCAAATAAAGATGATAGTGTAGTTTCTTCTATGGCAGAAATAAAATGTATCTCATGACAATAAAAAAAAATCAGCCTTTGCAGTTTGCATTAATTCTTATTTATGACATGAAAAATAAAAAGCAATTCTGTCTTAGAAAACAGACTGGACTTGTGAGAAGAGATTTGGTGTGGCAAATCTAATAATGTACACAAGTGACAGGTGGAGGACTGGTCAAGATAAAAGATTTATTTAGTGTTCAGTAATGTTTTATATTTTGGACTTTTGTACATATAAGGGACAACATGAA
Organism: Erinaceus europaeus; assembly: GCF_950295315.1. Classification (NCBI taxonomy): domain Eukaryota; kingdom Metazoa; phylum Chordata; class Mammalia; order Eulipotyphla; family Erinaceidae; genus Erinaceus; species Erinaceus europaeus. Next base: position 23,848,535 of record NC_080179.1, on the reverse strand, counting down.
AGTAAAAGAACTAAGATGTTCATTACATGTACAAAAATCCATCAGAAAAGAAAATTAATGATATACAACTGTATTAAATTCTGGAATTACACTGAAATGCATAGCATTCTAGGAAATAGATGTTTTTTTTTTTTTTTAATTCTCTGCTTTCTTCACTGTGTGGAAACTGACTGAGTCTACTATCTAGAAGGGGGTTGACTGTATGGCCTAGTAGTTTGGGAAATAAATTTACTATTTCAGTTTGTATGATTGAAAGTCAAACTTTTTAAAAAAATAATAATGAAAGGTAATGTAATCATAAGTTTGTAACCGTTATCATGGTTCTTCAGTGATAATAGTGAAATCTTAGTGCAACTCATAAAAGCACACAAGGTGGATACTGAAAAGGTTTTCTAGCATTTCTTTTGTTTCAGAAAGATGAACATTTTAGCACCCTTGTCTCGGGATGAAGTAAATGATGATCAATCTCCTACAGGTCTCCTGCCTGTTAGCTCCTTTGTTTGACTAGGCACATATGAGAACAATGCCCTGCCCATGTTGCCAAATTATATAGGAGCTGTCTGGTTGGGATGTCTTTTCCTGACTGATCATCAGGGTATAATACCAGGTTCTCTATAAAACCTCTCCAAATTATTGCTGACTTTTCCTCTCATAACATTACCTTAATATATATGTGGTTACTTCTTTCCTTTGCTAAATCTTTTTTTGTTCTTTTGCCACTGGTTAACCGGAGGCTTTTATAATCTCCTACTCAGTTAATAAAGAGCCTATTTTTTAAAGTTTTTTTTTTTTTTTTGCCTCAAGGGTTATTGCCGAGGCTTGGTGCCTGCACCACGAATCCACTGCTCCTGGAGACCACTTTTCCCCCTTTTGTTACCCTGGTTGTTTTACCATTGTTGTGGTTATTATTATCATTGCCACTGATGTTTTCGTCATTGTTGGACAGGACAGAGAGAAATGGAGAGAGGAGGGGAAGCCAGAGAGGGGGAGAGAAAGACAGACACCTGTTGACCTGCTTCACCACCTGTGAAGCTACTCCCCTGCAGGTGGGGAGCTGGGGGCTCGAACCGGGATCCTTCCGCCAGTCCTTGTGCTTTGCACCATATGAGCTTAACCCACTGCGCTAATTAATGCCCGACCCCCCAATAAAGAGCCTATTAACAGGATTTTGTGCACTATTTTGTGTATTCCAATGGCCCATGCTGTTTTCTCCTGCTTCTTCCTTCATTAGTCTTCTCTTATTCTCTTCTATTTCTCTAAACTAATTTATTAATCTTTTTTTTTCTTTCATAATGTCCTTATACCAGCTTTTGATTCCTAGCAGACTGGATCCCTATAATCGGCCATGTAGAGCTTAAACTGTTACTGTGCGGTTGCTTATCCAGTTCCTCTTTCTCTTATTCTTCCTACGATAATATTACTTCATCCATCCTTCATGGCTATCATCAAGCTTTACCTCATCCATATAGTCTTTCTCAATCAATCAGTGTTAGCCCAACAAAAGCTGCATTCATAGTAGACTTTAAATAAGATAACATAGGATGCTAGCTAAATTTCTTACACAGAGTGTGTTCAATACTCCCTTTATTTCCACATGTGTCTGTGAATAATAATGCTTTTCTGGTTTAGCTTCATTGAGTGCCCTTCTCAAAGACTTTTGAAGCTCTTAGGGCCTTACAAATAGTTTCCAAATTAGGTTTTCTCAAAAAGTAGAAACTAGAATGATTAAAATTTCATTACATGAGTAAGGAATTGAGGGCTATGTAGACTCAGTGCTCTGATGGTATATACTGAGTGGTCCAAACTAATAAAGTTCAATTTGATGATTATAGGTCAAACATACATTCCTATTATTTATAACAACTTTATGTGGTCTGTAAGTACAGAATATTGCCCATGAATAACATGCTTTTTTGTTTGTTTATAAGCTATCTGAGCTATTATGTTATTTAATGTCATTATATACACACTGCTATTAGTATTGCCTTCTGTGGTTGATCTTTCATTGGAAACATTTCTTTGTTATTATTATTATCTTTATTTATTGGATGTAGACAGGCAGAAGTTGAGAGGGAAGGAGGTGATAGGGAGGGAGAGAGACAGAAAGACACCTGGAGCCCTGCTTCACCACTCCCAAAGCTTTCCCCTTGCAGGTGGGGACCCGGGGCTCCAACCCGGGTCCCTGCACAGTGTAACACATGTGCTCAACCAGGAGCACCTCTGCCTGGCCCCAGAAATATTTCTTAAAACTAGTACCACCCTTGCTTTTATATTTCTACAATTCAGAATACTATTTATTTATAATGCGGGATTTCTATTAGTGTGTTTTAACACCAAAATATTTAAAACACATTTTATTTGTTTTATTTTAATAATAGAGAGATATAGAAGATTGGATGGAGAGAAAGAGAGACCAGAGCACTGCTCTGTTCTAGCTTATGGTGGGACCTCAGAGCCTCAATCATGAAAGTATTTTGCATAACCATTATGCTGTCTCCCCATCCCCAAGAATAATTGCATGGCATTTTAGTTTAATGAGAGTCATATAACAAATCAATTCTGGATTCATAATGGAAATATAAGTAAGAAAACTATAAAAGTACTAAATACTATCTGGGGAGATGGTGTCAAGGGTTGGAAATAGGACTAGAAAGCTGGTTCAGGGCAGAGACTAGCTCCCAAATCTGGGGAAAATATTTAAATGCCATTAACTCTAAACACCATCAATTTTATCTTAGGCCTATATTCAGTGCAGGAGCCTGTTTAGCCTCTGCATCCCTGTAGGTCTGAACTCAACATTCTGTGGTCATAGCTAGAAATGTTCTAGGCTGTATGCAGAGCCCTGCCCCAATAGGGAAAGATAGAAATAAGCTGGGAGTATGGGTCGACCTGCTAATGCTCATGTTCAGCGGAGAAGCAATTACAGAAGCCAGACCTTCCACCTTCTGCACCCCATAATGACCCTGGGTTCATAGTCTCAGAGAGATAAAGAATAGGAAAGCTTCCAGTGGAGGGCATGGGATATGGAACTCTGGTGGTGGGAATTGTGTGGAATTTTACCCCTCTTATCCAATGATTTTGTGGATATTTTCTATTTTGCATTTTATAAATAAATTTTAAAAAGCACTAAATAACAAAAACTAGATAAATCAATAGCCTAAAATTTAACAAGACTTGCAAATAATTTCACCAGTGTAAACTATATATTTATATGTATTTATATCCACAAACATATACAAGTGCATGTAATTGTTTATAGAATTATTTTTTATTACTTTCTAGAACTTTGCATTGAGGACAAATTATATGCACAGTGTATAATAAAGGCAGTCAAGTTTCTATTTAATGCCTTTTCAACATATATTTTTTATCTGAAGAGTTGTTTGTATTTTACAAGTTACTTAAATTAACTTGCATTTCTTTATAATGAAAAATTATTTTGAAGTAGAATGGGTGCAGAATGTTTAATTAATTCATATTGTAAATCAAGGAGAAAAATCTATGGTTAAAATGCACTTTAATTAACCTTCAAAATATTTTTCTTTTCAATATTCACTTTAGAGTTATTTTCATGCCAAAATAAATATAGTGCTGTTATCTATTTCAGCCTTACTCTAAAATGAAGCACTTGGTGTACTGAGTTACATTTGGATACAGTTTTTCATGCTGGCAGATTGTTAAAGAGGAATTTTCTTCTTCTTTTCTTTTAATCTGTGCCACTACAAGTTTGTGTCATAAAGCCAATCAATTCTGTCAGGGACTAGGACTGTGCTTAAGAAATTGAAAACATTTCTGCTGGCAGGTTCACTATTCATTGCTGACACCTGGCTGGTGCAATATTGAGCACTTTAATTTATTGAAGTTGCTATTCAGAAAATAAAAGCCATATACTCTCCTTCATGCAACCCATTTCAACATTTCTTTATATCTATTTGGACACAGTTGGTAGCTTTTTAATAAAACATTGCACATTCATCTTTTAAACTGCAATATAAGTAATAGGTGAAACTATTAACTAGTTTAAATCCATGATTCATTTTCAACATTTTCAAATATCATGAAATAGCAAATTAGGGCCATTTTGAGTGTGTAAAGTGAAATTTCATTTGGCTTGGTTTGGTTATTTGTTTAATTTGTGGGTGTTAGGTGTTCAAAAAGGATGCCTTCTTTTAAAAATTTCTTCTTTAAAAATTTTTTTAAGTATTTTATTCATTTTCCCTTTATGTTGCCCTTGTTTTATTGTTGTAGTTATTATTGTTGTTGTTATTGATGCCATCATTGTTGGATAGGACAGAGAGAATTGGAGAGAGGAGGGGGAGATAGAGAGGGGGAGAGAAAGACAGATGCCTGCAGATCTGCTTTGCTGCTGTGAAGTGACTCCCCTGCAGGTGGGGAGCTGGGAGCTCGAACCAGGATGCTTATGCCAGTCCTTGTGTTTTGCACCACCTGTGCTTAACTGCTACGCTACTGCCCAACTCCCCTAAAAATTTCTTATTTGAAAGAAAAAACAATGTTTAATCCATTTTTTTCAAGGAATGAAGCAAAGTCCATAAATAACATTTATCACTTGAATAAGTGTTAGGGGCCATTGCTAACATGATCACAAATTGAGTCTAAGACAATTGCCTTAGAAAGACATCATTTAACTTCAAGAAAAGGGAATCAAGCTAAGCCCATGAACCCAGAGTCCTAGAAATATCTGGGAGGAGCAAAGGTGTCTAAGTGATTTTGCTTAATAATACTTCAATGTTGGTTCAAAAATTCTAAGCTTTCAGGGCACAATTTCACACCATCTGTTTGATTTTTTTAGCTAATGGAATTGGAATTTAGGACTTGTTTTGATATTTATCTATTGTATAGAGATGCAGAGAAACCGACAAGGAATGGAAAGATTAGGGGAGAGAGAGGGACACTTGCAGCACTGCTTCGCTGTTCATGAAGCTGCAGATAGGCTATTTTTTAGAGATTCATAGACAGGTTCCACTGGCATAAATGACAAAACCTCAGACACACTCTGCTCAGTGGATTTTGTTTCATTATCTTGGAGAAATTATCTGAAAATATGTCTTTTTTATTACAGATTTTAACTATGAATAAGGCTAAGAAAATATGTTCCATTTTGCAGTACATGTTGATGCCATTTCTTTTTCAGTAATAGCATAAAATATTTTTGAAAATATTTTTTCAAAAGACTAAAATACTGTCAAATTTTATGCTCACTAAATCTGACATTCTGTTCATTTTGATGTATTATCTTTACACTAATTCTATACACTGTTAATAGAATTTTAATAAATTTACATATTCAGATGACTGATTGCTAGTAAATAAATTATTACGTATTTATTACACTTGTGAGATTGCCATACATTAGAAAAGATGGTTACTACAAATATTGGAGAGGATGTGGGGGAAATGGGACAGGTATGCACTACTGCTGAGAGTGTAACTTGATCCAACCCTTATCAAACAGTCTGGAGATTTCTTAGAATACTAGAAATGGAACTACTTTATGATCTAGTAGTCTTTCTCCTGGGGATTTACCCACAAAAAACACCTATCAGAAGAGATCTATGTATGTTCATAGTACCCCATCTTTTTCTCTTTTTTTGTTATTTAAATTTTTTTATTTATAAAAAGGAAACGTTGACTAAACCATAGGATAAGAGGGGTATAGCTTCACACAATTCCCACCATCAGTAGCAGTTTTTAATAGCCATCGACTCAAATGTCTAAAAATAGCTGGGTGGTTATAAAATTGTGATGTGAGGGCCAGACAGTAGCACAGTGGGTTAAACGCACATGGTGTGAAAAGCACCTACTAGTATAGTGTCCCGGTTTGAGCCCCCGGCTCCCCACCTATAGGGAATCACTTCACGGGTAGTGAAGCAAGTCTGCAGGTGTCTATCTTTCTCTCCCCTCTTTCAGCAACAACAAGGACAACAACAAGGGCAACAAAATGGGAAAAATGGCCTCCGGGAACAGTGGATTCATAGTTCAGACACCAAGCCCCAGCAATAACCCTAGAGGGAAAAAAAATGTGATGTATACCATCACTGGTCACTTCCATCAGGAACATCAGCATAATTTATGGGTTTCTTCAGGACCATACCCTCACTGTGAACTAGCAATGGTAGGGACTGCCTCACTCTTTGAAGGGAGACTGGGTCATCCTACTCTTACCACTCCAGGAAAACAGGTCCTGAAATGAATGTGGCCTAGAATGTTTCCAGTTGTGACAATGGACTGAACGCAGACTGACAGGGACTCTGTAGTTATATAGGCTACTGTGCTAAATATGAACAGATATGGGCCCTGGGTTAGATTGACATGGTAAATAATTAATTATATTTATATATTTTCTTCAAGTTTGGAAGCTAGTTTCTGCCCTAATGTAGCTTTCTAGTCCTATTCTCAATTCTGACACCACTTTCGCAGATGATATTTTTAGTTCACCTGAAGGTTAACTATCTAGCTCCAGCCAAAATTACCACAGTCATGAGCCCCTTGGAACATACCTAAAATAGACTTCAAAGCTTCTGTCCTCCTTAAAATCCCTATTCCCATCTGCTCTATTCCTACTATATGGTTCCTGTTCATTAAATTTTTTTTCTGCTTTATATCTTATTGAATTTCAGCCACCAAGTTGCAGATGCTGCTATGATTTCATCCTAATTTCCCTGGGCAGATGGCCTCACCAATGTGTCCCAGAACCTCAACTCTCCAGAGCCCTACCCCACCCGGGAAAGACAGAAAAAGGCTGGCCGATATGGATTGACCTGCCAATGTCCATGTCCAGAGAAGAAACAATTACAGAATCCAAAACCCTAACTTTCTGCACCCCATAAAGAATTATGGTCCATACTCCCAGAGGGGTAAGTGTTAGGGGAAGATGACCAGAGGGCTCTGAACTCCAATTCTATCAGAAACTGGAGAAAGAAGAGAAGAAAAAAAAAGGAGAGGTTGAGGTGAGGAAGGAGACTCAGAAAATAGTAGGTGTGACTTAGTAAGGAAGAGAAGGCAAGACCATACATAAAATGGGCAAATATGTGTTAAGTATAGGTAGTTTTAGAAATAATAATCAGTGCGTATCTGTGATCTGGGGAGAACTAATGCATTTTCCAATGGATGGAATAGGGTTTTGGGACTCTGGTGGTGAGAAAGGTGTGGAATTATACCCCTGTTATATTATAACTTTATAAATCAATATTTAATTACTAATACTTTGTTAAAGTGGTGTATTTACATGATGGAATATTACCCCGCTACTAAAAATGATGAATTGATCTGCTTTGTGTCATCTTGAATGGAACTTGAAGACATCATTTTAAGTGAGATAATCCAAAAAGGGAAGGACAAATACCAAATGATCACAAAATAAATAAAGCTGGGTAGAGAGAACACAAAGTGAAACATGGATTAGATATGATAGGTTGAATCAAAGAAAAGGATTCTGGGAAAAGATAGGTAGGGGACAGCTGAGTAGAACCTCAGGGACCTGGTGCTCGATCATGTAAAGGATCTAGGTTGTGGGTGAGAATGTTCTGCAGAGAAGTTTCAAGAGAGATGAGAATTTGACCCATGAGTCAGTGATTGCATTGTAAATCATTAACCCCCCACCCCCAAAAGAAGTGATTTAAAAACAAAAACATTGTGGTTATACATACACAATGGACTACTACTCAGCTATTGCCTCATCTTGGATAGATCTTGAAGAAATCATGTCAAGTGATGTAACCAACACGTGATAGACACACAGAATGAACCTTGGATTGGGTGTGGTGTCCTGAGAAAGGCAGAGAAGGGAGAAAGCTAGGGCGTGAACTTCCGGGTCCTAGTGCCTAAAAGTGTAAATGGATCTAAGTTGAAAGTGACGGTGTGCTGTAGATATCTGTCATGTGCAGATAAGAAATTATACCCATGTGTCAATAGCTATTGTAAAGCAAAATAGTTGAAAGAAAAAGAAAGAAATGGAATTTCCTAGGCTTCTCTTTAGAACTACTCAATAAGAAACCACGGGTGAGGCCTAGTGATTTTGATCATGCTACACTTCAAGAGCCACCAGTCTACATAAATGAAGATGCACTGGTAACTGAAATATAAATAACCAACTCTATCATAACAAAATAGGAAACGTGACCCTGAAAGATCCTTCTTTGGAAGGCCGGGCCGTAGCGCGCAGCATGTTAAGCGCACATGGCATGAAGCAAAAGGACAGGTCTAAGGATCCTGGTTCTAATCTGTGGCACCCCACATGCAGGGTGGTTGCCTCACAAGCTGTGAAGCAGGTCTGCAGGTGTCTGCCTGTTTTCCCCTCCTCTCTCGATTTCTCTCTGTTCTGTCCAGCAGCAGTAAGGGCAACAAAAATGGGGAAATGACCTGCACAAACAGTAAACTCATAGTGCAGGCACAGAGTCCTAGCAATAACCCTGGAGGCAGAAAAGGAAGGAAAGAAGAAAGAAAGGAAGAAAGGAAGGAAGGAAGGAAGGAAGGAAGGAAGGAAGGAAGGAAGGAAGGAAGGGAGGAAGGGAGGGAGAGGGAGGGAGGGAGGGAGGGAAGAAAGAAGGAAAGGAAAGGAAGAAAGATCCTTCTCTGGTAGTGTGTGTGATTTGCTAGGTTGTGGCCAAAATCTGAGCCCTGTGGTCACATTGGAGGTGCTCTTCTTTGTCTATTTCTGAACAGAAAAAAAATAATGTCTTGATTGAGCACAATTTTTTTTTAACCAATAAAATTCTCAATGAATCATCTCTTCTGAGTGAAACAGAGAAAGATTTTCATCAAAGAAAAATCAGAGGCCAGTTGGTGGTGCATCTGGCTAAGCAGGGGGTTGAGGCCCTGCTCTCCACCTGCAGGGATGCTTTGTGAGCAGTGAAGCAGGTCCAGCAGATACTATCTTTCTCTCTCCCTCTCTATTTCCCCATCCACTCTCAATTTCTCTCTCTGTTCTATTCAGTAATATAGAAAAGAAGTGGGGGTATAAAAGGAAAAGGAAAAAAATGGCTGCAGAGAGCAGTGGATTATTAGTGCTGGCACTGAGCCCCAGCAACAACCCTGATGGCAATTAAAATATAGAAAAGAAAAAGAAGAAAAGGAAAACTCGACTTATCCAGAAAAAAAAAACAAAACTGGCATTGTATAGCAGTGAGAACTGCAGAGGCCAGTGGAACAATATCAGAGTCAGTAGTTAATCAGGGTAATGGCAATAGCAGTGCTTTTGTGCACACAGCAGATTGTGATCATGAACAAAAATCCAAAAGGACAAATCAAAAGGAAAAACCTCTTGCTGTTTTTCCTTTGTCAGGGATCTTTACTGCTTAGCATTCTTGGCGACTATTCATCTGTTTCCATCTTGTCAACATGCTGACAACCAGCACCAGTCAACATTCATTCTGGTTTTCTTGTTTTCTCCCTATTTTCTTTTTCATCCTAAAGTCTCTCTTATCCCAAATCAGAGTTTTTAGGTTCTAAGAAAATTACCTGTCAATGCAGCAGAATAAAAAAAAAAATTCCACAATTCAAAACTATATAATTTATTGTAAGTCTTTCAATAAACTACTACTTTCCTCCTTATGACTTTAAATGATCTTTAAGTATTATTGCCTGAGTGACAATGATATAGTGTTATATCACACATCAAAAATGTGTAATGAAGTCTATGAAATATATCTCTATGTTTTCCTTCTTTTTCTAGGTTTCCCTTTATTAATTTTTTCATATACCCTCATATCTGCCTATCTCACATATTCACATCTCCTAACTCTAAGATGTTATCTTTCATTTTCACTTAATTATCCCATGTCTTTTCTGTCCTCTTTTCCCACTTTTCTGTTTTTTAAAAAATGAATATTTCCTTTAATCCAAATCTCAAGTACAGGATTTTCTTTGATTCAGTATCTCATTTCCTCATCTACTTATTCATTTTTCCAGGTTCATTTATTCATGTTCCTGTTCTTTCATTCACATCCCTTTGTCTAATCAACTGTGATCTACCTTCTTTCTTCTGGACCTCACTTAATGGTCTGTTGATCTCACCTTTTCCAGCACCTTCTATTTTTTTTTTTTCACTTTCTTCTTAATTTTAGTTCTTCTCAGTGAACTAGTTAATGCACTGAGAAAAATACATCATTGCAGTGATAGTTCTGAGTGTGTAGTCATATAATTACGTGACTAAGTTATGTTGCTTTTTGCTACCAGAAATAGAGGAAAAACTAAAAAAAAAAAAAAAGAGAGAAAAGAAAGAAAGAAGAGAGATTCACAATGACTTAACAATTGCCAAGCACAGTCCTTTGCATTTGGTAATAATGATATTCTCTGACTTACATAATTTTAACACCTGCCTCATTTTCTTTTCTTCCCTCAAGCCCTATCTCAGTCATGTCTCAGATGACCTTGCCTCTGGATTTATTAAAAAGAGACACCATTGGTCATCCAGCTTCCCAGTGTATTTGATTCCCTCTCCTTCACGTTTCTCAGGCCCTTTAATTTCATCTAACGTAAATGTTCAATTTCATCTAAAGCTGGATGCATTCCTATTCTGCATTCTGTTGTTTCACGCAGAGTAACCCATCTTTCCAATTCACATTTACTTTTGCATAATTAGTGCCTGATACATAAGTATAATTTAACATTAAGCTAATAGGGGGCCCAAATAAGACGTGCATTTTCCATAATTCCCATTCAAATTACCCTGTTTGTTCCATACAATTGATCACTGTTACCTCCCTCTTTCTTAATTTTTGCTGTCAGAATTTTCATCTTGGATTCCTAACAACTTAGTATCTAGTACATAGTAGAAGTGCTCAAGACTTTTTTTTTCAAGAAAGAATAAATATGGAGTGAATCCATCATCTAGCCTGTTATGATAACTCTTGTAGAACATCTTTTTATCCTTTTTTTAAATTTCAGTTTTCTTTTATTTTTAATATTTTTGTTTCTTTATTATTGGATATTTATTATTTTTATTTATTTATTATTGTATTGAGAGGGGAGAGGGACATAGAGAGGGAGAGACACAAAGAAACACCTGCAACACTGCTTCGCCTCTCCTGAAGCTTTCCTGGGGACCAGCGGCTTGAATCTGCATCCTTGCACACTGTATGCACTTAACCGGGTGCACCACTGCTTGATACCTTAGATCATCTTTCCTTCGAGGCAATTTTGCCATTCTGCATATCTCAATAAGATGACTGGGAGTGAAGCTGAGATATGGCTTCCATAGGGTTAATCATTCTATTTTTTTAAATAATTTTTTTAATATTTATTTTTCCCTTTTGTTGCCCTTGTTGTTTTTTATTGTTGTTGTTGTTGTTATTGATGTCATCGTTGATAGGAGAGAAATGGAGGAGAAGACAGAGAAGGGGAGGGAAAGACAGACACCCGCAGACCTGCTTCACTGCCTGTAAAGCGACTCCCCTGCAGGTGGAGAGCCGGGGGCTCGAACCAGGATCCTTACGCTGGTCCTTGCGGCTTGTGCCACGTGTGTTTAACTCGCTTCACGACCGCCTGACTCCCAATGATTCAATATTTTTTATAGCTAAATAAATCATACATATGCACTTTAACTTCCACGGCAGCGAGACTCTTTTTTTTTTCCCCACTGAGGCTTCACTACTAGAGAATATTTTTTTCCAGATAAATAACAGAGACAGAGATAGAGAGACATAGAGAAAGGGAGCACTACACTACCCACTGTAGTAGGAGCCTTAATTGAATCTCGGTTATGTCCATGGCTAAGCAACTGCACTCTGCCAGTGAGCTATGTTGGCTAGCCCTACAGCAATAAGGCTTTCTATTAGTTTAAGTATTGGTAATAACTCATCTTTTTATTATACTTACTTGATGGTTTCCCACTTTCTTACCATGAATGCTACACTAGGTGGATTCAACATGTAGGGGAGGTCCTTCTAAATTTTACTGTTATTTCTGAGAACACTGAGTATTATTTTGATGAACAATCTAGATGGCTACAAAGCACATTTTAAGAATGTATCATTTGGTAGGTATAAAATTTTCCATAGATTATTTATTTTCATTTTGTTTCCATAAACGTTAAATGTCTGAAATGTAACAACAAAAACAATAAGATATGAACTATAAAAATTTACTTTTATGATAAGCTTTATCATACTGTGTTTGATTTTGATATTAACTCAGTAACAGAATTCAAAACAGTTTTGAAATGTTCACGTTATAGCTCACCTCTGGTGTTTCTGACGTTGAATTGCTGTTAAGGAGTTAGAACTTGAAACTTGCAGACAGTTAGAATCTTTGCCCATCTTCCTATATAGATCATGAACTAAGAATAGTCTTGGAGTGGGAAGAGATCAGAAAGAATTATGTTCTCCCTGCCCTTTGAGTTTGGAGCATTTGCTGAAGCAGCCTGGAAACCTACTTTCAAAAAATAGGCATGATGCTTCATTTATTCTCACTAAAATATGGAGAGTTTATTTCATTGTGAAAGGATGAGATATACTGTCTTTTGCTTATCTGTTCTTGTTCTGTCATAATAACAGGTTTCTTAATCACCCATAGTTCGTAAGATGCTGAACAGAAGATAAAAGAACATATTCCTTTGCTTAGGGATCTTTTATTTATAATATGAGGTTAACACATATACACACTTCTAAAATGCCTTCTACTATTCTAAAATCACTAAACCATATAAATTAAATGTATGCCTATCAAAATGGTCCATGAAAAGAGTGATGTTATTATCAATTACTGAATGTCTTCAACAACAACTACAGAACATATGAAAGAAATAAATATATGTAGTTTATATATAATAATAGAATTCAGAATGATTAAGTGATTAGCCAAAAGTTTAACTAGCCAAAGGTTTCTTTGGCTAGCAATTTGGAAAATGTCAGAGGGAAAAGCAGAATTGCTTACAGAAACTAATAGTGGTGGTGGTGGGGGGGGTTGGTGTGCAATATGAAAGATACACTGTAAAAATTGAGAAGTGTTGAGAGCACTTTGTAAATGGTTTCTTTTTTATTTCCTTCCTTCTGCCTTCTCCTCCTCCCCCTCCTCCCCCCCATTTACCAGACTGCTGCTTGGCTCTAGCTTATGGTGGTACTGGGATTTTTTTTAATATTTATTTTATTTATTCCCTGTGTTGTTTTATTGTTGTAGTTATTATGTTGTCTGTCTTCCTTGTTGGATAGGACAGAGAGAAATGGAGAGAGGAGGGGAAGACAGAAAGGGGGAGAGAAAGATAGACACCTACAGTCCTGCTTCACCGCTTGTGAGGCGACTACCCTGCAGGTGGGGAGCTGGGAGCTCGAACCGGGATCCTTATGCCGGTCCTTGTGCTTTGAGCCATGTGTGCTTAACCCGCTGCTCTACCGCCCAACTCCCGGTACTGGGAATTGAACCTAGGGCCTTGGAGCCTTAGACTTGAAAATCTTTTGAATAACCATTGTGCTATCTCCCCTGCCCTTGTATATGCTTTTCTAAAATGAAAACCATCTCTCTCTTTCTGTGTGTGTATGTGTGTGTGTGTGTATAGCAATACCTTCTTTTCTAAGTGTTCAAATAGCTAGTCTACTAAGTTGAACTCCCATAAATAATAAAATACATTGATGCAAAAAAGAAAAAGAAATACACTGATGTAAAAAGAAGTTCCTTTTTGTTCTAAAACTTTATTTTTATGTAGATAGTAGGTAAGCAATTAGAATTGTCTGATGTATGACATATAAAGATTTTCCTCCACTCTGTAAGGATTCTCTTTAGGTGGTGGTTTCTTTGGCTGTGCAGAAGCTTTTTAATTTCATGTAATTCCATTGATTTATTTTTGTTTTGGTCTTTCTTTAAAAAAGAATGTCTTTCATCCATCAGACAAAAGTCTAGTAACCAAAATATATAAAGATATTGTCCTAAAATCCCTAAACCATAAATCAAAGTTATGTCTCTCAAAATGGCACATGAAAAGGGTGATGTTGCTATCAATTACTTAACTGATGTCTTTAACAATAAATATAGAACATATGGAAGAAGTTGATATCTGTGGTTTATATATAATGATACAGTTCAGAATGATTAAGTGACTAGATAAAGTTTATCTAGCCAAAGTTGGTTATTTAACACAAAACAACAACAACAACAAAAAAAACCTATCCAAAAGCAGGGAGATAATATAAATAGAATATTCACCGGAGAAGAGATCCAAAAAGTCAACAAACATGGAAAAAATGCTCCAAGTCATTGCCAAAGAAATGCCAAAACAACAATGAGGTATCACTTCACTCTTGTAAGAAAGGATAGCAACAGCAAATGCCAGAGAGGCTGTGGGAGTAAAGGCAGCCTCCTGCACAGCTGGTGGGAATGTAAATTGTTCCAACCCCTGTGGAGAGCAGTCTGGAGAAGTCTCAGAAGGCTAGAAGTGGTCCTACCCTATGACCCTGCAGTTCCTCTTCTGAGGAATATATCTTAAAAGATCCAAACATACCCATCCAAAAAGATCAGTATATACCTATGTTCAAAACAGTACAAACTGTAATAGCCAAAACCTGGAAGCAACTTAGATGTCCAACAACAGATGAGTGGTTGAGAAAATTGTAGTAAATACACAATGGAATACTTCTCGGCTGTGAAAATGATGATTTCATCTTCTTCACCTTATTGTGGAAGAAGTTTGAAGGAATCATATTAAGTGAAATAAGCCAGAAAGAGGATGGATATGGGATGATGTCACTCATAGACTAAGTTGAGAAATAACAGACGGGGAAACACAAAGCAGAACTTGGACTGGGTTTGGTGTATTGCACCAAAGTAAAGGATGCTCCTGGGGGTGGGGAAGGAGGGGTTCAGGTCCTGGTGCATGATGATAGAGGAGGGCCTAGGCAGAGGGTGAGAGTTGCAGAAAACTGCAGTTGTTGTATCAACAATTAATCTCCCCAATAATAAAAAAAAAGAAATTAGAATTGGGCCTTAAAGATAATATGCAAGTTATCAATAGACTGAAATGAATAGGATAGTTTTTCAAGCATTGTAATGTGTTTTATGTTACAAGATATACACAACATTCATATGAGATAACCAAAATTTATGCATGTGGAAGTTAGAATATGAACAGTGGAATGAGGGCTCATAAATGATGGACATAGGATAAGAATTCAGATCTTCTGGGGAGCTGGGCGGTAGCACAGCGGGTTGAGCGCACATGGCGCAAAGTCCAAGGACCGGCGTAAGGATCCTGGTTCGAGCCCCCAGCTCCCCACCTGCAGGGGAGTCACTTCACAGGTGGTGAAGCAGGTCTGCAGGTGTCTGTCTTTCTCTCCCTCTCTCTGTCTTCCCGTCCTCTCTCCATTTCTCTCTGTCCTATCCAACAATGACAACAACAATAATAATAACTACAATAATAAAACAACAAGGGCAACAAAAGGAAATAAATAAAATATTAAAAATATTAAAAAAAAGAATTCAGATATTCTAAGATCTATTGTGTTTTGTTTTTTTATTTAATATGATGACTGTGATATATATATATTTATTCATGTTTTATTTATTTTTAATTGCTTTACTGGGGATTAATGTTTTACAGTAAACAGTAAATACAATAGTTTGTACATGCATAGCATTTTCCAGTTTTCTACATAACAATACAATCCCCACTAGGTCCTCTGTCATCGTGTTCCAGGACCTGTACTCTCCTCCTGACCCCAACCCACCCCAGAGTCTTTTACTTTGGTGCAATACACCAACTCCAGTTCAGGTTCTACTTGTGTTTTCTTATCTGATCTTGTTTTTCAACTTCTGCTTGAGAGTGATCTATTTATTAAGGAAAGGTTAAGTATAATGTTTCATATTTCTATCATCCCCAAACATAAGATAAAACCAGATCAGTTATTTGATCATGTCTGGAATTTTAGAAGAATCCTAAAGGTTATCTCATCTCTGCTCAAGGGGACACCGAATAATTTACCTCAACAGGGGTTGGACAAGTTTCTCATAATTTTTTACAATGATGTTCAACAAGTTTGATTTTGACTATTGGCTAGAAACTCAACTGATGCTATCAATCAGGAGCTTACATATTCTTCAATGTAAGTTCTTGAGCCTGGGAAGAATATACATTTCTACAGGTATCTCCTAGAGCATAAAGTGGAAGCTGTCAAGTTTTAGGTGTTTAAATATACAAATGGTACTGTATCATGTTCACCAATGTTTTGTGTGTGGCATTTATTTATTTATTTATTTTGATCTAAAAGTCAATCACAGAACTAGTTAAAGCCTGGACTGGCAACATAGCTCACGTAGATAGTGTGATTATTTTTGCTGTGTGCACCAACAAAGGTCAAGCCTGGCACCCACTCACCCACTGCACTGAAGGAAACTTTAGTTCTGTGGTTTCTTTCCCACTCTCAAAATGAAAAAAGTTGACTCGGAGTAGTGAAACTCCAGTGATGTTAACAGAAAAAGAAAAAAAAAGGGGGGGACAAGTAGTTCAGACTAAAGTAGTAGAGACTCCAAAAATGTATCTATGGTCCATTGAAGTCACTGATTTCAGTGATTTATAAGACTGAGTATAGAATATTCTGATTAAAACATAATTTTAAAAAATATATCCAACAAGTCGAATATTTATAAAGATAAGCTATTATTATTATTATTCTCTTCATTGATCTAGGAAAAATAGTTCACTTTAATTTGAAAAGTATTGTAAGGTAATAAGTTTTGGCTCTTTTATTTTAAACAATTTGGCTATTTGATTTCAGCTACCTCTGTTCTGTGAGGGCATGTTGGATTACCATTGCTTAGTTTTGACTCTTCAGATCTTTGGGAGAGTTTCTGGCATTTGCCATCATCCTCTATCAGATATAGAATCAGGAAAATAACCTCTGTGCTATGTTAGAGAAGTTACATATATTCATAGAGGAAACAGTCTTGAGGAAAAAGCTAATTATGAGCTTTCGAAGATGAGATGCATGTTTATGTCTTTGGTTTTATTGATAAAGATGAAAAGTTCTATTGAGAATTGAAATATCATCTATTGTCACTGGCTATACATCTGGTAAAGGCAATAAGCCTATTTAGACACTAGGGATAGTTTTGGAAGACTGATCAAGAATTTGAACATTTATTTGCCCCAACAACAACAACAAATACCAACAAACAAACAAACAAACCCTCCACACCTCTGAGTAAGATTAGCCTCCTTCAGGAGATATTTACCAAATGCTAAGATCTTTCTTGCTAGCCTTCCCTTACACTAGTGTACTCATTCTTTAAATCATAAATTGAAATATCTGAAGCATTTCAAGGCATAGCAAATCAAATATAGCAGAACTTCAAAAAAAGAATTTTCCCATTTATTTATTTATTTTTTACCAGTTTTGTGAACAGGAAAAGGAATTTTCTGTCAGCATGAGACTGCTATGAATGCTCCTTCATTTAGCAGTGAGGTTAAACAAAACAACAACAGGGAGTTGGGCTGTGGCACAGCAGTTAAGCGCAGGCAGCGCAAAGCACAAGGACCAGCATAAGGATCCCAGTTCAAGCCCCCGGCTCCCCACCTGCAGGGGAGTCCCTTCACAATCAGTGAAGCAGGTCTTCAGGTGTCTATTTTTCTCTCCCCTTCTGTCTTCCCCTCCTCTCTCCATTTCTCTCTGTTCTATCCAACAACGAAGACATCAATAACAACAACAGTAATAATTACAACAATAAAGAAAAACAAGGGCAATAAAAAGGGAAAATGAATAAACATTTTTTAAAGTCTTAAAAAAACAAAACAACAACAACAAAAAACATAAACAAGACCAAATATCTGTAAGGAACACTTACTTCCTAAGAACAAGGGAAGTATGACACTTTTGTATCAAGTAATCTGTAGACCAGAAGATGTGAGGATTCCAGAAATAATTTAAAATAGGATCTAAGAGAAAGCAGATGACAATGGGAAGCTGTCTTCTTTAGTTTATATTCAAATTTATCCTTGCAGTTTAAATCTCTTTTTACGTCATTTATTTCATAAGAAATTTAATGGTGTTTTAAAATATTATAGAATTTAACAAGTATAATGTCACTCTCGTACATGCTATGTATGTCTCAATATGCACCACCAAAGAAAGCTACGTACACCACCCGTTAATTGCCATCCTAGTTCCTAAAGAATCTGAGAGACAATTTGGTTACTATTTTATTGCAAGTCCATTTGTTTTCTAATCAGTATTACACATAAGAGTAAAACCATTTCTTAGTTGCCTTTCATTTCATATTAAACAGCACAGTCACCTCCATTTTCATCTGTTTTCTCACATGTTATAATTTTAAAATTATACTTACTTAACAGAGATTTGTAGTTTAAGTCCAGAAGTCAAATGAAATGCTGTTGAGTCATTATTTGTGCTGAAACATCAATTGTGTTTTTTTTTAATTCTTTCCTTAGATGACAGCATTAGTTAAGACTGCTATTTCATGGTTATACTGAAATCAAGTAAGTAAAGTAGAATTCTCAGCTGGTAGTTGTTGTTTGTAATTCACAGCAGTCTTGCTTTCCAGTTCTACAAAGGTCTAACACTTTTGCTACCTCTTTTTAGGCATCTTCTATAGAGCAGTCACTTTCACTTAGAACATCTGATTTGAGGTCTTGATGTGTGATGGTGGAAATGATCTAGGTTGAGGTTGAGAGTGTTTTATAGACTCCTGTCAAAGGGACGTAGAAATTGAACCATGTGTCAACAACTGTACTGTAAGCAATTAACACCCCAATCCCCACAATATGATAGAAAGGGGGGAAAAAAGATGGTAGATGGGATATCAAGGAACCAGTTTAGCAAACCAATTTATGATGAATTAGCTTGACTATTTTATTACAGAATTTACTTTTTAATTTTTTATTACAAGGTAATTTTTTTTTGTATAGGTTAGTTACAATTTTGTAAACTACCGTATGGGAAAATCAAATCAAAAGTTGCTAAGAATTACCCATTTCTCATATGTTTGCCACATTTTGTTTGCTAGTGTGAAAGACAGAATATGTCTTTCAGCTGGAAAGAATGGAAACGTTTATAGTAGAGATACTTTATTTTGAATGGTTTCAGACAAGATTAAAGTTTGAAGTATTGCTTTATGTAAACAAGGGGGTGGAAAATATTTTACATCTGCACACTACCAAATCAAGTTAGCTGTCAAACAGTTGAGTAAAGATAAATACCTTACAAAGGTAGTGATAGTAATACTCAATCGTGTTTGCACCATCCAAGCATAGATTGGAGTACATTAAGTAGAGGAAATGAGGCAGGCATGATTCTGTGAGTCTGGAACAGGATGGCTTTTAGCTTCAATATAGTATGTGTAGCAGCCAACAAGGGCAGTGACATGTTATTAAGTATAATAGTAGTTACGATTAAATAAAAACCAAGTGTTAGAGAGTATTTTATTAGGATCTTGTTAGAAAAAGGGAACAAAAGTGTAATTCGACATAGTACAGATTGAAATGTCATCTTTCATATGTCTCTTTTTTTATACAGGTTTTTTCTACTTGTTTTTGGATGATGCTAAAGATTTTTTTTTTCAATTAACAGAATAAACTAGAAAACTGAGTTTCCCTACTTAGACTGGTAATCCTCTATGCTTTTTTAATGTTTGATTTTTTTTTTTTTTTAGTAATGGAAGCAGTGATGGTTGAAATTAAATGCAAAGCAAGTTGTGCTCATTTTTTAAAGTTGAAGTTTTTTAAAAAATTTTTTTCTATACAAATGATAGTGCACTCGTGTTGCTTTTATGAT